>NW_023657460.1:62300-77300 GCF_015228065.2 Penaeus monodon | reverse complement strand
GTGTGTGTGTGTGTGTGTTGTGTTGTGTCTTGTCAATACGCGAACAATTATAAAAGCATTATAACATGAGGTGCAAACAAGTTATATCATTTTACCTCAATTTTTTTGTTCATGTTTCATAAAAGTTGTTGGTTTCGATAAAGAGTCAATTGCTAAAAGGGAAAAATGTGTTAACAATTAATCAAAGCCATCTTTTTTGATTTCTGAAGATAGAAATAGTTTACATGGGTCTTTAACAGTTTTCACCAGCAACTAGTGACATAGTGAAAAATTATGGGTGAAGAATGTTAAGACACACCAGTGTTTTCTTCATTTGGCATGCTTGTATATTAAGTTATTCAGAAAATATTGAAGAGGTCGAGTAGCAAGTTTTATTCAGTGTCGACTTAAAGAAATTTTCTCTCTTTGTAAAAGATTTAAGAAAATATATGCATGTATTACTTAATAAGTGGTGCCTGAATGCGCGATTCCCGATAAAGAAAATCACCGTAGTCCGAGTTTTATTCAGTGCCTGCGTAAAAATATTTCTCTCTTTGTAAAAGGAGATTTAAGAAAATATATGCATGGTCAAAAATCCTCGCTTTAAACAAATAAATTGTGTGTCTTTGTCCAATACAGGAACAATTATAAAAGCTTTATAACATGATGGGGCAAACATTATATTATTTTACCTCATTTTTTTCATATTTGATAAAAGTTCTTGGTTTTGATAAAGAGTCAGTTGCTAAAAGGGGATATGTGTTAACAATTAGTCAAAGCCTTCTTTTGTACAATTGTGTTGATTTTTTAAAGATAGAAATAGTTTACACGGGTCTTTAACTGGTTTCACCACTACAGCAACTAGTGACATAGTGAAAAAATATTTGTGAAAGATGTTAAGACATTCCAGTGTTTTCTTCATTTGGCATGATTGTATATGAAGTTATTCAGAAAATATGGAAGAGGTCGAGTAGCAAGTTTTATTCAGTGTCAACGTAAAGATATTTCTCTCTTTGTAAGAGATTTAAGTATTTAGTATTTAAGTTTTATAAGTATGAAAGGTGCAAATATATGAAATATTGGTTATCGCATTTACATTTACACAGAAAATTTAAGCCTGTTATTTGTGTTATCGCCTCTTAGGATGTATGTTTGTGTAAGCTTGAGAGTCATAATAAAGGCATATTGACGCTTGAATCCTCTCATTGACTTAGCAGAAGACGATGAGGATTAGACAGCATACAGTGATAGTAATGCAGGCACGGGTTAGAATTCTTTCTTGTCACCTGCATCATATGCAGGGCGGGGAAAAAAAATGTGTGGTGAAGACATAGAATTACCGTGTTGGAATACGTCTTAAGTGTGTGTGTGTGTGTGTGTGTGTGTGTGTGTGTGTGTGTGTGTGTGTGTGTGTGTGTGTGTGTGTGTGTGTGTGTGTGTGTATGTGTGTATGTGTGTGTGTGTGTGTGTGTGTGTGCGTGCGAGCGCATTGTATAGTGTTTATACAATCGAAAATAAAGGCATATATTGTATAACGAGTTTTTATAATCATTTACACTTAATTGTATTCTTATCTCTGGTGGTGAGAGAGGTCATTAAGCTGCTTTCACTGTCGACAAGGTTTTGTGGTTACGCGGTGATCATTGATCTATGTCACCTGTCACCTGCATTGGAGGGGATACTCGTCTGTAGCACATCATTAGTTTCATTATTTCTCTTATGATGCGTCGTAAACTAAAATGCAATTGAAAGTATTTTAAAATGATTTCCGGTATTGTTTTTTTGTTGTGGACTTGGTTTTGGGGTTTGGGGTTTTGGGGTTCGACGGGTCTTGGGGTTACGTCCGGTCACTGACCTACTTTCCATTCATGTACTTGTAAATTTTTTGATTTGTCGTATTACCACTACTCACGTACACGTACATACATGCGTGTGTGTGTGTATGTGTATGGGTTTGTGTCTGTGCGGTTGTGTGTGTTGTTTTGTGTGTGGGTGTGCGGTGTATTACGTGTCGTGTGCACGTTGGTGTACACACGGCACACACACCACGCACACACACAAACACACAAAAACCCAAAATTAGCATAAACACAACTCCCACACAACACCCACACACACACACACCCACACACAACAACACACACACACCACCACACATATGTACAAACACATACATGCACACACACAAAACCACACAAACTTTAAAAAATACACACACCCACACCACAAAAATAAAAAACACATATAATGCACCCCACACAACACACAAAATCCATATGCCGCACGCATTCCCCCCCCCCCCCCAGACACTAAACACCCCCCAAACCACAACACACACACACACACACACCCCACACCACCACACACACACACCAACACACCCAACAACGAAACCACACACATCCGTAGACAACAAAACATACACACAGCACATTTACAGTAGACCAAACGCAAACACACAAAACCACAAACACAAAAAACATACCATAGACTGAAACCCCCACCCACACACCCGTACATCCACGCGCACACCCCGTACATACACACGCACACACACACACACACACACACATCCCACATGCACGACGCCTCCCCCCCACATACACGACACACAAACACGCACACGAAAAACTACATACCACGCAAACGACACACACTTAACACCACATACCACGCGTGCGCGCGAAACCCACAACACACACACACAACCACACGCACACACACATATACCCCAAAAATGCACGCACACTTACCCCACACACTACACCCCACGCACACGTACATACCATGAGAAGCCCCTGCGCGCCGCACACACCAACGCACACAAAACACAGACTGACCACACACACATACCCAACCATACCCTATACACACAAATTACATGCCCCCCCACACCACAACCCACACACCACACACACAACCACACACCCCCAACACACAAACACCCTAAATAAAAACGCACGCACTCCCCCCCCCCCCCCAACAAACACCAAACACAAACCCACACACACAACACCAACACACACCCACCACAACACACACAACCACACACACACACACACACACACACCACCAAACCGTAACCAAAAAACACACCCACACACACATAATAGACAAACAAAATGCACACACAACCACCACACACACAAAAACACCTAACTGAAACCACCACACACAACCACCGTAACTCCACGCCACACGCACAGTACAAAAACCCACGCAAAACCCACACAACACCCATCCGCATATACACCCCGCACCACCCCCCACAACTGCAACACACACACACAACCACACACACACCACACACACACCACACACAACCAACACACACACCACACACACACACACACACTTTAAAAACCATACATAACCCCAAAAATAAAAACCATATAAATGCATACACCACACCACATACCATATGCACGCACGCACTCCCCCCCACACGAAAACGCAAAAACACCTAACACACACATAAACACGCCTCGCACACACACCACACCCCCAACACACACACACCACACACACACACCGCCACACACACCACCAACAACCACCATACACACACACACACACCACCACACATATGTACAAACACAAAAGCACACAACACACCCACAAAACTCATATGCCCACGCACCCCCCCCCCCCCCCAATACATACCCACACACCACACACCACACACAACAAAACCCCACCAACACACACCACAGCACCCCCAAAAACACACACACACCACCCCAAAAACACCACACATACGCGTAGCACAAACACCACACACACACAACCCCAAACACACCAAAAATACCGAGACAAAAACACACCACACACGTACCTCATCGCCACACGCACACGTAAAACACACGCACACCACACCATCCGACTGCACGCACGCACTCACCCCCACATACAGCACACACACACACGCACACGCAACGTACATACACCCCGCAAACGCACACCACACAAACACCCCCTACACACGCACCCACCACACACACACACTACCACACCACACACATATACCCATCACGCCATTACCCCCACACACGTACAACACACGCACACGACATACCTGTAGACGCACCCGCGCGCACGCACACACACACCAACACTAAAAGGGACTGAACAAACACCACATACCAAACACATCCCGTATACACACAACTATCATGCCACGCACACACCAACACACACACACACACACACACAATTGTAAAAACAATCATGCACACCCCACACACACACCACATATTAAAAACCCCTACAGCACACACAACACACATACACCACAAACACACCATAAATAAAAACGCACGCACTCCCCCCCCCCCCCAAAAAATACACACACCCCACACACCACACACCCACACACACACACACCACACCCCACACACAACACCCACAAAACCCCAAACACACGCACACATACGCGTAGCCCAAAAACGAAACCACACCACAAAAAAAACAACACTAACTGAAACACAACACAAAACCGCCGTACACCACACGCGACACGCCCTCATACCACCACACACCCCCACACACACACACACCAACACACACACACACCACACACACACACACATCCGCACAGCACGCCGCCTCACCCCCACATACATGCACACACACCACACAAAAAACACACACACACAACCACACACCCACACCCCCCACACACACCATATTAAAAAACACATATCATCATACACACACACCACAACGCATATGAACGCACCACTCCCCGAAAGCACACGAAAACGCACACACACTAACACACACATCCACCGCGCGCGCACACACACCACACACACCACACCCCACACACACCCACAAACCCCAACACCACACACACACAACACACACACACCCCCAAATACAACACATATCAAAAACACACCCACACCCACAACATAAAACAAACCATATATTCAACACCACACACACACACCCCAAAAAAAAAAAAGCTAGCCGCACCACTCCCCCCCCAGCCCCACACACACACACACAACACCACACACACACACACACATACGCGTAGACAAAAACCATACCACCACCAAAAATACACTAGACTGAAAACCACCACCACCCCACGTACACTCCACGTAAATACACACGCACAACCATCCGCCATCACCACGCACTCCCCCCCCCATACACCCCAAACCCACCAAACACGCAAACGCACCCAACCACAACACACATCCCAAAAGCGCCGCAAAAACACAACCACCCCACACACACACACACACAAAACACCCACACACACCAAAACGCACACCACATTACCCTGCACGCACACTTACCCCCCACGTACACCCCACAACACCACGCCACTCATACACATGTAGCGCACCCCCCGGCTCGCAACACACAGCACCACTTGCACAGACTGAAAACCCACCACATCCCCAAAAAATCCCTATCCCACACACATTACATGCCACGCACACACACCAATATAGTAAAACAATACTCACACACCACACACACACCAGACCACACACAATTTACAAACAATACTGCACCAAACACACACACATAAATACAAACCCATACACATGCATACACACACACACACATACGCATTGCACCACGCCCCCTCCCCGCCGCACACGCAAACGCACACACACACTAACCACCCATACCACGCGCGCACACACAACACAAAAACCCACACAACACAACACACAACACACCAAAAACACACACACCCACACACACACACACGCACACATACCTAGACCAAACGCAAACACACACACCCACACACAAAAAACATCCTAGACTGAAACACACCACACAACGCACACACTCACACGCGAAAACCCACCGTAATAAAAACCCACACCACCCCACACAACACCACAAAATCCGCACATGCACCACGCCTCACCCCCCACATACATGCACAACCCCATCCCACCACACACCCCAACACACACACACCACCACACACACACACACCCCCACACACACACACAATATGTAAAAACCAATATACATCAACACACCCCCACACATCCATTGAACGCACGACTCCCTGCACCACACCAATGCACACACACACTAACCACCATACACCGCGCGCCCCCAACACACACACACACCACACAACACACACACACACACACAAACACCCAACGCACGCCCCCCACACACCCCACACACACACATTTAAAACACATACATCACCCCACACACCACACCACCACACACACACACACCCACAATATACAAACCACACAAAAATACAAACACTTACAGCCACACACACACACCACCAACCCACACCACACACATATTCCCATATGCCGCACGCCCCCCCCCCCAACACACACACACACACACCACACACACACAACCACACGCACACAACCGTAGACAAAAACATACACAACCAAACACTCACAAAAACATACCGTAGACTGAAACACAAACACACCCGACACTCACACGTTACAACGCACACACACACCCGCACTGCACGCACGCACTCCCCCTCCACTACACGCCCCCCAACACGCACCGCACATTTTCATACCCGAAACCACAACACACAACACACAAAACACACGCGCGCGCACCACCCACCCACCCACACACCACACACCACACACACACACCCACACACATATACGCCAGACGCACACTTACCCCAACACTACAACACACCACAAACCCACATTAATACACATGTGACGCACCCGCGCGCACGCCACACCCCAACGACAACAACACAACTGACACCACCCCCAAATCCCCAAAACACATACCTTATCAATACACATGCATACACACACCCGCACGCACGCACCACACACACACGCAGACAAAGACTCAACAAGGCGAACCTGATGCCCTTTACAAAACTAAAGCCCCCCCCGGCCTTCTTCAAAAAAGCGTATCCTTTATAATCCATCATGGCGTCTCAGGAGGTGTTTATTCCACTTACGAAAGTTTACCCATGTCCTTATGGCCCTTGAGTTCGCGGACAGAAAGCGGTTTTCTAGTGGATCGGAATTGATTTTTTCTTGCATCTCCTTGAGCAGAAAAAGATCTGGGCAAAATGGACGGGGTTTTATAGGAGTGGTAATTGTTTTTCGTGCTCTGGATCGAAACTCGGAGGCCACTTGTCATACTTTTTTTTATAGTTAAACCTTTGATGAAAACTATCTTTGGACTTCTTTCCCGTTTAAATTGTACCATCAACGTGAAGGAAAAAACCCTCACCTTCCGTGACTATAAGTTTGTAACTACGACTCATTATTTGTATTGGACTTCTTGTTGAAGGTAAAACCTCGAAACCCTTGAACGGGTTCTCAAGCAATGTCAGGACCTTAGAGAGGGCGCGAGTCTAAATTTTTGTCATTCGGTGGCCCCCACATAGGGCGGGGAACGCGTTGATAGTCGGCAAAAATACGTACTATTGGGGATGAAGTACGCAGCGGGTAACCGTCAAATTTGGGGGTTTGGGCTCGTTACTTCGTCTGAAAAGTGCGGGGGCGGGACTAGTGTTATGGGCATAAGCGCGATGGACAGGCGGTATAACCTTTCCCAGACGGTACTTTCAAACTCCTACACGGGGGAGTTCGCCTCGAGAAAGGGGAAAGGTGGGAATGGGGAAGAGGTACTTATTGTAAGGAATTCGAAATCACGCATAAAACCTTCAATTATACCTTGCAGAAAAGGATCCCAAAAGGCGCCCAAAAACTGTTTGAACCGACGTCCTCTTTTGTCTTCCCCGACCAAAAAAGGGGCACTTATGAAAAGTTTTCCCCCCCCCGAGCAAAAAGCAGTGAAAAAAAAAAAAAAAAAAAAAAAAAAGAAAAAAAAAAAAAAAAAAAAAAAAAAAAAAAAAAAAAAAAAAAATATATATATATATATTATTCATATATACATATATATATACATATATATATAGGGTTTGCGTGCGTGGTTTAATTTTTGGACAAAAAATCAGCCCCCATGTCACCCAGCGACGCGCCACATACGCGCAGGGGCAAAAAAAAAAACAAAAAAAAAAACACATGTAAAAATAAATGCAACCACACACACACACACACACACACACACACAAACACACACACACACACACACAACACACACAAGCAAACAACACACAACAACCAAACACACACATACACACACTAAAACACACTCACACTCACACACAAAACACAGCACACACAAAAAAGCGCAACAAAATAAAGCTCGTAGATCATCATCATCAAAACGGTTGTCATTTTGACGCCGGGACCTCTCCCCCTCCTTCGCCACTAAATCGTTTTACGCTCGAGATAGACCCACAAAAAAAAATATACACCGAACAAAAAATGAATGCGACGCTGATATTTACAAGGCTTTTTTAAAAAAAAATAAAGAGGGGAACTAAGTTAAAATTAATACTTCCGATAACCAAAGGGTTTCTTAGAGATTGTTTATTCAATATCTAAAAATCAGTGTGAAAAAAAAATGTCACCGGAATAAGTGAACAAAGGGGTTGATTTTAAAACGCTTTATAATTTAAGAGTGAATTTTAGATTATGTAAAACTAAAATGTTGTGCTATGTAAACTAGATTAAATGCGTGCGCTCACTGTGTGTGTGTGTGGTTGTGAGGTTTTTTTGTCTAAAATTCATGTTCGTTGTGTTATTTGCATTTTCTGTTTCGTGGTCGCATGAATGTTCACGTTTTTTATTAATATGATTTTTTACTTGAATGTTTTGCTTTTCGATGATTTTTTAACTGCTACTTTTGGGACTTCTTGATGTTACTGTATCACTTAATGTTACCGTAGGTTGTTGTTTTCATTTATGTTTACTTTTTTTTGTGGAGGGTATTTTTTGCTTGGTGTAAGTTTTGCTAGTGCCCTTTTTACTTTCTCTGAACCCTGCGGCGGGGACCCCGCGTAGCGTGACCGAGCATGTAAAACCTAGTTCACATGGGGCCTTTCACCTCCCCAACCAAAAATTAAAATTTAATACATAAAACTAGCCTCTACACCCCCGCCTTTGTAAAATGACAACGGACGGACATCCAGGGCCTTCCGCCTCGCGCCCGTCCCTGTACACACACATCCTCCCTCCCTACTTCCGAGTACATCGCAAACCCCTTTTGGGGTTTCCTAGTTCAATCTGTATAAAAGGGGGGCCCCGCGAGCGACGAAGACAGCCTACGCACGCTGACCGGCTGAACCCCTGTCCCTCATTGAAAATCTGTCCGTCAGGGGGGTGGGGGCGACAGGGGGGGGGCTTCTTAAAAAAGTTCTTTGTATCAAAAAAGATATTTTTTCGTAAATTTTGCAGTGTTTCTTCAGTAGAAAACCGCCTCCCTTTTATTTCATATTTTTTCCTCTGACATATTTTCAAGGGCCCTTTTTTCTAATATCAAGATATTTTTTTTTCCCTTTTTATTCAAGCGGGGTATTAATATTTTATAATATATTATTATATATTTTATTAATATATATATATATATTATATATTATATATTATATATATATATATTATATATATATATATAGAGAGGAGGAGAAAAGAGAGAGAGAGAGATGGAACCTTTTAATTAAAATTTGAAAAAGTTGACGTTTGGTTTAGAGTGTCATTTTTTAAAAATTTAAACACTTTATGCAGGGAAAAATTGGAAATATAGTAACTTGAATTGCCCCCCCCCCTTTATGTAAGCGTTTTCGTAAAGGGCCCTCCGCCCCCTCGCCGCCGCCGCCCCGCCGCCGCCTCCCTCGCCGCCCGCGTGCGGTTTTACTTCCCCCCCGATCCGCGTCAGTGATGAGTGCGGCGCGTGCGGGAATATAGAGCCCCCTCTAACTGCGGTCAACATTATAGGGAGAAATATTTTCGACGACGAAGAAAACGGTGAAACGTGGGATTTAACTGAATGATTAATGTAACCGCCGGTAGAAGTTTTTTTTAACAAGGCTGAGAATCGGTCACTGATGACGCTAAAAAATGCACCCCCATTGTGAGGTTCCTTGGCGGTGCAATTTTGTGGGAAAACGTTTAGCATTTCAATTGCTTGTTCTCGCTGGAAAATGTTCGGGGAATTGGGGACATAGACTTTTAAGTTTCCCCAAAGGGGTTTTAATATTTTTAAACAAAATATAAGAATGATATTTTATCAATAGCTGTATCTTTTATAAGCAATTAGTCATGTTTGATTTTTATATAAAATTTTTTTGGGGTTTTTTTCCGTAGGGGGGGCAGATAATTTTAAATAATCAATCAATCGACAAGATTTTTTTTTTCTAAGACAAAATTGTTTAAAGTTTGGGTTATTTTTTTATTTCTTCTTTTAAAAACAAGGTTTGATGGGACCTTTTTGCAAAAAATACATAATTATACCATTGGTAAACATTATTTGTCATTTAAGAAAGAATTACACTTTTACATAAGGAAATTTGATAAAGCTAGCATGTAATTCGGCGCGTTGTTAATATTTTTAAAACCTCTATCAACTAATGCCTTCCCACGAAGTGACATGCTCGGAAAACAGTAAAACGTGCCCTGCTACCATGGGATTTTGTCTGCAATGGGAAAAAAAATATTGCGAGAAAACGAGAAGCAAAACTTGAAAGAAAGTGGAATTTTAAATTCTGGAAATTATTTGGGAAAAGTTTGTACTATGATGTTTTGTATTTCGTCATACGAGTAAAATTTTCTATTTTATACTCTAATGAAAAACATTACTTTTTTTTTTTTCAATTTTATGTTTTCTTCGCAAGGAACCTCCAAGCTTGATATGGGTGGGTATAAGCTCACCATTCTAATTTAATCAATTGAATACAATTTAGTGTTTTTGGAAATTATTTATAGCTCCAATTTTTTTATAATCACCATTTTTTAATCCTCGCGGTAAATACGCATTTTCGTTAAAACGAGGGGGGGAGGACAGATTTTGGAGAAGGGGGAGGGCCCCGCCAACAAGTATGGCATGTTTTATGGGGGAACAACCGTGGGGTAGCGGAAAAAGATGGGTTGAAAAACGAGGTTTCTACGAAAATCAGCAACCGGGCGAGCATTTTTTAAAAATCTTAGCATCTAGAACAGGGGGTTTCCTTGGTAATGTTAAGGGTGCGTTTCCATGGGAAATTTATTAAGTATCGGTTCTTTACGAAAAGGGGACGAGAAAATTTCCCTGGGTCGCTCTATGGTTCGCCTCTTTCCCCACTTCGCCTCCATTTAAGGTTTTAGTATGTCGGTGAAGTATTTTCTCGTGACAACAGGGTATTCCCCGAACCTTCTGTGGGCGTCCCCCTTTCTGGATATTGCCGGGCATTGTCAAGTTTTGGAAGGCTCTTTAATAAATAAGAATTTTGTTAAAAATGATGCAGGGGCAAACATTTTAATCCTTTCCCCTATTTTCCCAGTCGAAAAAAACTGCTCATTCATATAAATATACTTCAAACCCCTTGTGTTAAAAAAAAGGGCTTTTGCTTTTTCCAAGTTATGAAAAGAAGTTCTCCCCCCCCTTTTTATGAGGGAATGCGAATATTTTTCTCCTAAAAAAATGTTTTTTTACTTGTCATTTTGAAAATTTTCTTCGGTTGCGGCTTTTTCCCCCTTGGGGCGTGATTTTTCAACCTTTTCTTGGTCGTTAAAACCCCTTTTCTGCCATGTAAAAACAAGATAATTTGAGGGACACACGCGCACCACACACACCACACACAAAAACACAATTTTACAAACCATCTCAACACCACCAAACCACATTCAAAAACCCACCACAACACACACATAAAAGCAAACACTATACTCACACACAACCACACACATACCATATGCCGCCCGCACTCCCCCCCCCCCCAAAATACCACACCAAAACCACACACCAACAACACCCACACACACACACCACACCCACACAACACACACACCACCCACCACCCCACAATACCCTAGACACAAAAACACACCCCACGCACATTTTCCGTAGACCACCCAAAACCCACACACACCACACACAAACTAACTAGCGAAACACCACCCAAAACACACACCGTACCTCACCGCCACGCACACGTACAAACCAAAAGCACACACACACCCAAAACACACACTCCCCCATGCACGCACGCACTCACCCCCCCCCACATACACGCACACACACCCGAACGCCAGTACATACCACGCAAACGCACACACACTTAAACCACAAAAACACCGCGTGCGCGCAACACACAAAACACCAGCCATCACGCCACTTACCCCCACCCCGTAAACACACACGCACACGTACATACACAGTAGAAAGCCCCGCGCCGCACACACAACCACCCAAAAACACCCGACTGCACACACACACACACAGACCCAAACACATACCCGTATACACACACCATATACATCACACACCCACACACACACACACCCCACACACACCCCACACAAACCCCACCCAAACCCCACACACCACACACACACATTATATTACAAAAACCCAAAATGCACCACCACACACACCACATACACCCACATACACACCACACATAAAAACAAAACCACGCACCCCCCCCCCCCCCAGACACATACCCCACACACACACAAACACACACCCCCCACACCACCCCACCACACACACCACACCCCACACAAAACCCGACAAGCGTAGAACCCAAAAAAAACACCAACAACACACACCCTATTTCAAAAACATCATCACACACACCACCCCACACAAAAAACTACACGTGCGAAAAACACACAACACACAACACACGTACACTCACACGCGCACAGCCAAAATAAAATCCACGCACACACACACACACAACATCCGCACTACACCACCACTCCCCCCCAATACAGTACCAAAAACACCCACACCAACACACACAAACACACACACACACACACACCCACATAGTACAAACACATACATACAACCACACCCCCACACCCAAAAAATACAAACTATACAGCATACAAACACACACACTGCTTGCACGCACGCACTCCCCGCACGCACACCAAACGCACAACACCTAACACACACTAAACACGCCTGCGCACAAACCAAACCACACACACACCACCACACCACACCACAAAACAACCCCAACCCCACACACCACACACACACACCACCACACCATAGTACAAACCATAATGCACCCACACACACACACACAATCGCATACACGCCGCCTTCCCCCCCCCCCCCAATCATACCACACCACCACACCCCACCCACCACACACAACCACACACACAATCACACACACACACACCACACACACACACGCACCATACGCGTAGGCACAAACACACCACACACACACCAACGACACTCCGTAGACACAAACACACACACACCCCACAACACTACCTCATACCGCACACGCAACGTAAACAAACCCCACACAAAATCCCCAATGCACGCACGCACTCACCCCCCACATACCGCCACAACACCGAACCCCGCATACTACTACACACGCAAACGCCACCACATAACACCACTACCCGGCGCGCGCACACACCACACACAACACACACCACACACACAAACACGCACACACACACACATATACCACTGCACGCACACTTTCCCCACCATACACACCCGCACCGTACATACACGTAACCCACCCCCGCCACGCACACACCACGCACCAAAACCAACTGACACCACACCACATACCCAACACATACCCTATACACACACACAATACATTTCACACCCCCACACACAAAACACACCAACCACACACACACACACAACCACCAATATAGTACAAAAAAATACATGCACACCAAAAACACAACCACCACACACCACACACACACACACACTAAAAACAAACGCACGCACTCCCCCCCCCCCCCCGACACATACAACGAACACACACACACACACCACACACACCCACACAAAACACCACACCCACACCCCACACAAACAAAACAAAACACACACGCACACCATACGCGAACACAAAAGCAAAACACCACACCACAACACAACAAAAAATACACGTAGACGAAACACACCCCACACAACGCACTACCTCAACGCGCACCGCACACGTACATACACACCACACCCCACACAAAACCACATCCGCACATGCACGCCGCACTCACCCCCCACATACATCAACCCAATACACACCACACACACAAAACACACACCCACACACCACACACACATATGTACAAACACATTAAAATGCAACACACACACCATACCATATGAACGCACGCCTCCTGCACGCAACGCAATCGCACACACCACACACACACACACACACGCGCGCACACCCACACACAAAACACCACAACACACAAAACCCCCACACACCACACACACACACACCCCCCCACCAACCACCACACACACACACACACTATTACAAACTACTCACACACAAACACACCCCACACAACACACACCACACCATTTTACAAAAACCCCAAAACCCTAAATACAAACACATATACATGCACCACACACAAACACAACCCACACACACACACACACACATATATACCAATGCAGCACGCACTCCCCCCCCCGACACACACACAAAAACACACCCACCCCCACGCACACTACCGAGACAAAACATACACACACACACATCAAAACAAAAACACGTAACTGAACACACCACACACACACTCCCCCCCCTACTACACACGCCACACACACAAAACCGCCTGCACCACCACTCACCCTCCCCATACAGCACCCCAACCCCACGCCCCTTCATACACACGCAAAAAGCACACAACATAACCACATACCCGCGCGCGCCCCAAAAAACCCCAACCCACCACACACACCCACCCACAACGCAACACCTATAGCACATGCACGCACCTTTTCCCCCCCCACACGTACAACACCAACACCACCACATGCTACACATTTTAAAGCACCCGCGCGCACGCACAACCACGACACACATCCAGCTGACACACCAACACTTTAAACCCAAAAACATACCTGATAACTAACAATAGCACACGCCGCCCCAAAGCACGCACCACCCCAACA
>NW_023657460.1:48535-62200 GCF_015228065.2 Penaeus monodon | reverse complement strand
AAGGAAAAGAAAAAAAAGGGGGGGGGCGGGAAAAAGGGGAATAGAGAAGGAGGGGGAGGAAAAAACGGAGGGGGAAAGGGAGGGAAGAAAAAAGAAGAGATAGGAAAGGAGGGAGGAAGAAAGGGTGGAAGAGAGATAAAGAGATAGGAAAGGAGGGAGAGGGAGAGGGAGGGGGGAGAGGGAGGGGGGAGAGGGGGGGGAGGGGAGGGAGGGAGAGAGAGAGAGGGGAGGTAGAGTGAGCGACGAGAGGGAGGAAGGTAAAAGGATGAGCAGGGGGGGAGGGGGGAGGAAGCAGAGTAGTAATAGAAGTAGTAGTAATATAGAGAGTACGCACGCAGCCAAAAGCGGGAACAACAATAAAAAGATGACCACGCACAGACAAAATGACAGAAGGGAGGGGGAAAAGGGAAAAGGGGAGAGGAAAAGAGGGTTAAGAGAGGGGGGGAAGATGATAAGAGAGTGGTGAGATAGAATTAAATTTGTTTTTAAAGAAAAAACATTTACAAATGGACATTAAAATACAATACAATATAGTTTAGTTCCATATTATTAAATCGAAATATGGAAAGAAAAAAAAAACATCACCGAAGTCTATGAATAAGTTCAATCAAGATATAATCATATTTTTCCCAAATCATCTACTAGCTAAAAAGAAGAGGAATAAAGCGATAAAACTTCTATAACAACATGACCATGGAGCAGCATTCTACACTTTTTTTTTTTTTTTTCTTTTTGGGCTGTTATATTGGCTAACAAAAAGCTGTTTTAGTGAGTCCCTTTAAAACAGAAGCGACAAAGGGGGAGGGAGAGGAGGGGAAGAGAGGGAGGGAGGAAAGGAAAAAGGAAAGAGGGAGAGGAGAGAGAGAGGAGGAGAGAGAGAGAGAGAGAGAGAGAGAGAGGGGGAGAGAGAGAGAGAGAGAGAGAGGGAGGAGAGAGAGGGGAGAGAGGAAAAAAGAGGAGAGAGAGAGAGGAGAGAGAAAAGAGAGAGAGAGGAGGGGGGGAAAAGAGAGGGGAAGAGAGAAAAGAAGGGGGTTAGAGAGGGAGGAAGGGGGGGATGTACGGGAAAAAGAGTAAGTTTGGGGGAAAAAAAAGGGAAAAGGGGGAGGGAGAAAAGGAGGGGTTTGAGAGGGATGGGGAGGGAGGGGGGGGGAGAGGGAAGAGGGGAAAAAAGGGGGAGGGAGGGGGGGAGGGAGGGAGAGAGGGAAAAGGGAGGGAGATGGAGAGGAAGGGAAGGGGGGAGAGTGAATGTTTGGAGAGAGAGAGGAAGGGAGGACAAAAAGGAGGGAAGAAAAGAGGAAGGAGGGGAAGGGGAGAAGAAGGGGGAAGAAGAGAGTAGAAGAGCTAAATAAATAAAGGGGGGGGGGGTGAGAAGGAGGGGGGAAAGATGGGAGGAAGGTAAGGTGGTAGAGGGGGGTAGGAAGGGGGGGAGAAAGAGAGAGAAATAGGGGGAGGGAGGAAGGAGAGAGGGGGGGGGGGTGGAGAGGAGGGGGGGAGGGGGGGGGGGAGGAGAGAGAAGTAAAGCGAGGGGGGAGATAGCGAGAGCGACAGCGAGAGAGAGAAAGAGAGAGGGGGGGGTGAGGGAGAGAAAAAGTAAGGGAAGGGAGGGGAAAAAAAAAAGGAGTGAGGGGGGGAAGGGAGAGAGAAGGGAGATAGCAATAGTGATATAGCAGAAGAGGTGAGGGCAGTTGTAATAGTAAAGTAGTTGAAATAGTAGCACACCACAACACAATGACCGTTGAGACAAAACCCATTCGAAGGAAACGAGACAAAGGGGAGAGAGAGAAAAAGAGGGTTAGAAAGGGGGGGGGGAGAGAGGGGGAAGAGGGATGGGGGAAAAAAAAGATGGTTAAAAAGGAGGGGAAGGGAGAAAAGAGGGAGGGGGGGGAGGGAGACTGAGGGAGGGAAGGGGGGGGAGGGGGGGGAGGGGAGAAAAAAAAGGGTTAGAGGGGGAGGAGAGGGAGGGAGGGGAAGGAAGAGGAAAGTTAGTGAGAGAGAGAGAGGAGGGAGGAGGGAAGGAAAAAAAAAAAAGGAAGAAGGGGGGGGGGGGGGGGGGGGGGAGAGAGAGAGAGAGGGGAGAGAGAGAAAACGAGGAAGAGAGAGGGGGGAGAGGAGAGGGAGAGGAGATGAGAGGAGAGAGAAAGAGGAGAAAGAGAGGAGAGAGAAAGAGAGAGAAAAGGGGGAGGGGAAAAAAGGGAGGGAAAAGAAAAAAGAGAGAGAAAGAGAGAGAGAAAGAGGGGGAGAAAAGAGAGAAAATGAGGGAGAGAGAGGGGGAAGGGAGAAAGAGAGAAGGGGAGAAAGAGGGGAAGAGAAAAGAAAGAAGAGGGAAGGGGGGGAAAGGGAAAAAAAAAAGAGAGAGAGAGAAAGAGAGAGAGAGAGAAAAGGACCCCCCCGGGGAGGAAAACCCGGGAGAGCGAAAAGGGAGAGGGGAGAGAGGAGACGGAGAGAGAGGGGGAGAGAGAGAGAGAGAAGAGGTTTAAGGGGAGTGAGTGAGAGGAGTCCCCCCGGAAAGAGGGGGAAAGGGGGGGAAGGGAAGGGAAAAGGATGGAGGGGGAAAGGGAATAGGGAGAGGGAGAAAAGGAGGGGGGTTTTAGAGGGGCATGGAGGGGGAAGGAGGGAGGGAGGGGGGAAAGGGGAGAGGGGGAGAGAGATGGAGAGGAAGGAAGGGAGAGAGGAATGATTTAGTGAGGGGAGAGAAAGGAGGACGGGAAAGGGAGGGGGGAAAGGAGGGAGGTAAAAAGGGGAAAGGGGAGGGGAAAGGGAAAAGAAGGGGGGAGGAAGAGAGATAGAGAGAGCTGTTAAATAGAGAGGGGGGAGGGGTAGAGACAGGAGAGGAGGAAAAAGAGGAGGGGAAAAAGGTTTGGGGGGTAAAATGGGGGTGGGAAACCCGGGAGGGGGGGAAAACAGAAAAAAGGGGAAAGCCCCCCCATTTAATCTTTTGCATTTTGTAAACAAAAATTCACTGAAACACTCCGGGGGCACCCCACCCACGCCGCTATGCGGCTCTGCCTCGCCCGTGACCCCAGCCTAACCCCCTCAAATTTTAAAAGTGTAAGAAAAAAAAAAAAAAAAAAAAAAAAAAAAAAAAAAAAAAAAAAAAAAAAAAAAAAAAAAAAAAAAAAAAAAAAAGAAAAAAGGAAAAGAAAAAAAAAAAAAAAGAAACCTAATTTACTTTTGGGAAAAAAAAGACTAGATATAGTAAAAAAAAAAAAATTTTTTTGTTCAAAAGAAATTTTGCCAAAAAAAAAATGCCCCTTTACTAAAAGCATATAACTTTTAGCTTTAAAAGGGCACAAAAAAACCCAATCGTCTTAACCCATAAAAAAAAAGGGCAACTTTTTTCATTTTCAAATGGGAGGGGTAAAAAAAAAAAAAAAAAATAAAAAAAAAAAAAAAAAAAAAAAAGAGAAAAAAAAAAAAAAAAAGAAAGGGGGGGTAAAAAGGGAAAGGAAGGGGAAAGGGGAAGGAAAAGGGAGGAAAGAGAAAAAAGGAAATTCCCCAAAAAGCCCCCCTACATACTCGAAAACGAAGTGGACGAATGAACCCCGTTATTTTTCTTTGGGTACAAAACCCGGAAAATTTTCCCCACAAAAAAAAATAACGACGACTGCAAGTTCCCTTCTGCCAAAACAAACCATGGTTAAACCCTTAAAGATAAAAACGTCCTCCAAATCTGGGGTGAGAAAGAAGAAAGAATACGGAAAAGGAGAAGGAGGGGAATCTCGAAGAAGAGGAGAAAAAAAAGGTTTTGAGGAGGGGGGGGGGAAAAAAGAAGGGGAAAAGGCGGGAAAGGAATTGCCAAAAATTCAACACCCGCGAACAAAAGGGCCATCGCGCGGGAAAAACAAGGAACGCACCAAAATTAAATGACCCCTGCCCGAAACACCCCCAGCCCCCACCCCCCCGGGGAAATTTCCCCATTTTCGCAACGCCGTTGCAAAACCCCCCCGGATCTCCTAAAACCCTGCCAACAGGGGCCCCCCTAACCGCCCCCGGATCCTAAAAACTCCGGGAAACGAAACGCGCAAAATCCGCCCGGTACCCCCCAAAAACCTCGTTTGACCAGGGGAAAAAAGAAAAAAAAAAAAAAGGAAGAAAAAGAAAAAAAAGAAAAGAAAAAGGAAAAAAAAAAGAAAAAAAAAAAAGAAAAGGGAAAAAAAGGCAACCTCAATACAAACAAGTCCGGAAGGACAGATAAAAGCTGAAAAAAAAAAAAAAAAAAAACGTTTTGGGTTTTTTCAATAAAGTTAATGATTTTCCGAAAAAGAAAAAAAGGAAAAGAAAAAAGAAAAAAAAAATGGGAAAAAAGGGAAAAGGCCCAGGGGGGGAGGAAGGAGAAAAGGCTAACCTTCAAAATACTGCAAGTTGGAAGAAAAAAAAAAAAAAAAAAAAAAAAAAAAAAAAAAAAAAAAAAAAAAAAAAAAAATTTAAAAAATAAAAAATTAATTTGAAATAAAAAAAAAAAATAAAAAAAAAAAACGCGTTGTTTCAATAAGTTTTTTTAAAATTACGGGCCCTATATTTTCCCAACAAGTCGCAAAGTGTCGGAAGCTAAAAAAAAAAAAAAAAAAAAAAAAAAAAAAAAAAAAAAAAAAAAAAAAAAAAAAAAAAAAAAAAAATTTAATAATAAAAAAATAATAAATAAAAAAAATTTAAAAAAAATTTTTCGTTTTTCAATAAAGATAAGATATTTGCGCCAAAAGAAAGGAAAATGCCCCTCACGAATTTTGTCATTTCAAAAAACAAATCTTTCCGGGAAAAATCATTGAAAAAAATACCCACAAAAAGTTAACTAATTTACTCTTTGGGAAAACGAAAGACGGATAGTTTTGCCCCTAAGTTTTTTTATTTACTTTTTTACAAACAAAAAGTTTTCGCCCATCATAAAAAAATAGACCCTTTCTCGAACCGCAATTAATTTTAGCCGTCTAAGGTCACAACAACACACATCCGGGTTCTTAAACCAAAAAAAAAAAGACTAAGCAAACGTTTTTTTCATTTCAAATCGGATAGTAACGACTTCACACTCGTATTCACTAAAATAAAACGATAAAATAAAACAGTTTGGACGGTTAATTTAAGGGGAAACGCGGTTTAATTTTTTCAGAGTAGGGTACTTACAATTCCTAAAAAAAAATTTTTTGGATTTTTCTCTACAACACACCCCCTTTTATGTCGGTGGTGTAACGACGGATTACGGACACAATTGTTTAACTCCGTATGGGACATCACTAAAAGAAAGTGACGGGGTTTGCCCCGTGCGGGGAGGACAACCCCTTACGCAAGGTGTGCGAAATACTGCCCGCCCCAAAAAAAAAAAAAAAAAAAAAAAAAAAACCTTTTTCTTCAGGTCAAAAAATTCGTTTTAAACAGGAAGGGTAGACCAAAAAATTGCGAGTGTTCAACTTTTTTAAGGTTGTTTGCATTTTGAACCAACAGAGTGCAGAAACTTTCGCGAAAAAAAAACTGAAACAAAAATAAACAAAATAGAAAGGGGAGGAAAATTTAAAGAAAAATTCAGAAAATTTTGATTTTTTGGGAAATAACGATTTATTTTTTAAACACAAATTTTAATTTAAATATATATATATATATAATATAATATATATAAATATATATATATTTTATTATTGTATGTAGTATGTATTTTGCGTAAATACGCAAATACAGAGAGGTTTTTTAAAATATATAAACTTACAAACCCCCCACACAAACACACACACATTTGTGTGTGTGTTGTGGTGTGTGTGTGTGTGTGTGTGTGTGTTGTGTGTTGGGGGTTTTTGGGGTTTTGTTGGGGGGTTTTTGTGTGTGTGTTGGGGTTTGTAAATATAAAAAATGTAATACACTCTTGATTTGCGTATTACGCAAAAAAAATACATACAAAATATATATATATATATAATTTAAAATATATAATAATAAATATATATATATATAATATAATAAAGTGTGTGTGTAAAAATGAATCGTTATTTCCCCTTAAACATAAATTTTTCTGAATCACTCACCCCCCACGCACGCAACACACACACCACACACAGAAGGAGAAGAGAGGGCAGCAGAAGAGGAGAGGAGAAAGAGAAAGGGAAAAGAGAGAGAGAGAGAGAGAGAGGGGAGAGAGGGAAGAAGAGAGAGAGAGAGAGAGAGAGAGGGGGAGAGAGGAGAGAGAGGAGAGAGAGGGAGGAGAGGAGAGGAGGAGAGAGAGGAGGGAGAGGAGAGAGGAGGGAGAGGAAAGGGGGAGGGGAGGAGAGAGGAGGGAGAGGAGGAGAGGGGAGGGGGAGGAGGGAGAAAAAAGAAAGAGAGGAGGGAGAGGAGAGAGAGGAGGGGAGGAGAGAGAGAGGAGAGGAGGAGAGAGAGAGAGAGAGAGAGAGAGAGAGGAGGGGGAGAGAGGGAAGAGAGGAAAGAGGGGAAAGAAAAAGGGGGGGGGAGGGAGGGAAAAAGGGAGGGAGGGAGGGAGGGGGGGAGGGAGGGAGGGGGGAGGGAGGGAGGAGGAGGGGGAGGGGAGGGAGAGGGAGAGGGGGGGGAAAAGGGGGGGAGAGGGGGAAGGGGGAGGGAGAGGGGAGGGGGGGAAGAAGGAAAAGAGAGAAGGAGAGAAGAGGAGGAGAGAGAGATGGAGAGAGAGAGAAAAAGGGGGGAAGGGGGGAAAAAGAGAGGGGAGGGGGAGAGAGAGGGTGGTGTTTCTTCAAAAGTATTTGCTTGTATGTATATGTGTTGTATATTATATATATATATTATTAAAATATTATATATATATATATATTAAAGTATATATATATAATAATATATATATAAAATGTATAAATAATGTATAATTTTTTATGTTAAATATATGTATAGATATATATGATGATTCTATAGATAAACGTATTTGATAGTAAATATAGATTATACATAATTTATACATACAACATATATACCATTTATATACATTTCAATCATCTGTATATCTTTCATAATTTAAATCCAGCACAGCCCCTCGCACGCACGCACCCGCACTCCACACTGTGAAGAATCTGTATGTTAAACGCCGGAGTCGAAGCCTTTACGGCGCACGTGGGTGCTTAACAACAAACTTTCGGGCTTCCCGTGATGCGTCTGTAACCTCCGATTGCCTTTGTTTCCTGACCCCGGCTAATTTTTTCCCCCCCTTCCTCTATATTCCTTTTTCCTCCCCCTCTTTCTATTTCCCCCCCCTATCTCCAGCACGTTTCCCCATATTTTTCATCTTCATCTATCACTTTTTTTATTTTGATTCGAAAAAAAAAAAAGAAAAGGAAAAAAAGTGAAGGGAGTGCCGATGTAGTCGCCATCTATATAGGATTCCCTTTAAAATATTTTTTTATGAACAGCAATATAGTTACTATGACAGGAAAAAAGTTTCTTTATCACATCTAAACCTTTTTCAACATCAATATCAAATTACATCGACGGGTTTAAACTAACGGAGGTTAGTCAGTCAACCCCTTTTTTGTGCAGCAGTGTTCCCAGAAAAAAGTAGTAAAGAGATTTTCCACCCTGCAATATAGATCGAACTGATAAATTTCCCCCCATCTAAATCATCAAAGAATAATAACATATGGGGAAAACATATTTTTCAGTTGGTGTCACTGGACATTTTATTTTTCTAACCAAGAAAACTTTTACTGCTAGCTTAAACGAACATGAATCATCCCTAAAAAAGAATTCATGATGGAGGAACATTTGCATTGGTGAGATTCGACGTGGGGTTTGGGGGGCAAGGGGGGTTGAATGTTTTGGTTTTTAGCGACGATGATTTCCTTAACGGTTTTTTGGGTGTTAGGTGCAGTGAAATCGAAGAGGTTTGATAATATAACCGTCTCCCCCCTTACTTGCGTACCCCCCGACGAACAAGCGCTTTTTAAAAGGGAAAAACATTAACCCCTACTTTGAGTTTGCGTTTTGGAAGCGGTGACTTTGTTTCTTTCAGATAATTCCTCTGTTTATCTTTTTTTTTCTATTTCATCTCAGTCTTTCTACCTTTTTCGGGACACACAGACACACAGATAAAAAAAAAAAAACACCAAAAACACCACACACACAAAAACAACACACACCACCCCACCCCACACACAAATGGAAAGAGAGAAAAACAATATTTTAAATGTAGAGTATATATATGTTATATAGTTATATATTTTAAAAACAGTATATGATGTGTTGGGTGGATTAATATTTATAAAGTAAGAGACAAAAAAAAGCGGACTTTTTTCCTTTCCCAGGTACCGACCAGTGTTCAAAAACCTTTGAGCTGAAAGGGATATGTAGATTTATCCAACCAAACTCCCCCAAAAAAAATTGGCGTTTCTCCAGTGAGCGACATCATGGAAATATCCTTGTATATTTTCTTTTTAATTTAATATTTTCGTCACGTCAAATAAAGGGCATCAGCGGCATATTATCACAAAGCGATACGGTGCGGCTTGGGGGGGAAAACTCCATTTTTTGCATGATGATAAGTACTATGGCGAAAAAAGGGTTTTAAAAAGAGTTTCCCATCAGGACAAAAGCAGGAGGGGGGGGGGGGGGAGGGTGTGAAAAAGGTAAGAGGGGATAGCAAAAGGGCACAGGGGGACTTGTAGAAGGGGGGGGGGTTTAAGGGGAAAGGGCGATTTGGGTCAAAAGGAGAGTTTTCGTGGTCAGGGAAGGGTAACACGGAGGAAAAAATACAAAAAGGCCCCAGAAACAATCAGGAGTAATAGGGGGGGTAGTGGGGTTGGGAATAGGAAAAGAAACCCGGAGAAGAGATAAGCAAGTAAGGTGGTGAAATTCAGAAGAACCCAGGAAGGGAGGGATCCGAAAACATTGTTGGGACAAAGGAGTACGTGAGCATCCCGTGGGGGGCGGTAAGGGGTAAGGGCAAGGAAGAGAGAGTGGTGGTGCACGTGAGGAGAGGATGGGGTGTTTTGGGGAGGGGGGAGGAAAAGAGGGAGGGGAACTTGAGGAGGAGGGTGGATATCGGCAAAACTTGGGGGTAGAGCGAATATAAAAAAAGGTTGGAGGGGGGATGAGGGAACAGAGCGTTTATTGGGTACGGTTTGGAAAATTTGGAGTCTTCGAGTTGTGGGGGGGAGTTGGGTTTAAGGAGGTCTGAGAAAAATAGGTTTTTTTGAGGAGAAGGGAGGAAGATGTCTGAAATAGAAAAAGGTGGATGTAGGAGAGGATGGGAGATGGGGGGAAAAGTTGAGGTTTTTTTGGGGCGACAGAAAATGAGGAGGAGGTAGGCATCAGGGAAGTGGATAGATTTGGGTTATCTGGATTTAGGTGGAAAAGGGATTTTTGGAAAAGAGGGGGAAAGGTAGGATGTGGGATAGCGGAACGATACGGGGGAGATGCGAGACATCATGAGAAGAGGGGAGAGGAGCGGAGTCAAGGGTAGTTTTGGAATAGGCAGAGCGAGAAAAACCCGTCGGCGTGCTTACTGTCTGGCCTCATAGAGTGGTGCCTATTTTGAGTCTGAGAACTGCTACCTCAGTTTCAAGCGTGTAGCAAGGCAGATTTTTTGAAATACATTATGGGAGCCACACAATCGGCACACATGACTGAGTGGAGAAATTTTGAACGGTCATGACAGAGGACAGCAGGAGCGACAGTTTTTGGCTAGGTGGCCAAAGTGCCAACACTTTGACGAGGAAGAGGTCGACATGGTCGGACAAGGCAGGGCACTCCAGCAACCATACACTTCGGCAAGCGACCAGGTCTTTCCACAGTCATTATCGTAGATAGGACATCAGGACGGGGAGACGGAAACAGTTACGGTACAAGTTTTAAAGGGAGGAAGGGGGTTTGGGCAGGAATAGGTTTGCCAGTGAGGACAGTCAGGGTAGATAGTTGCACGAGCTTGGGACTCGGGTGAAAACTGTGGAAAGGCGTGAGCGATCTGCAGAAGAAACTTTGCCGCTTGTTTCCGGAGACATTGTGTGAAGAGAAGGGTATTGCCAGAGTAAGAGGTTTGTAGGGGGAATCACAGAATTGATCCTACTGGCCTAGGTCAAAAAGGTGCTAAAAAGGGTTTTGTTGTGATGGAGGCAGTAGAAGGACGAGGGCGGGAGGAAGAGGGGGTTGGTGCGGAGTGAGGTATTTACTGTGGGCAGGACAATAGGGATGAAGAGTAGTAAAAAGGGATGGTGAGGGTAGACAGTGAAGACGACGGTGCAGTAGATGTAGTAGAGGATGTTGGGAGAGGAAAGGGTATATTTGAAGGCCGAAATGTAAGAATCTTCATTTTTGACCATGCTGGGCCTGAAATTAGGAGGGGAAAAAACAGGGTCTCCTTTTGGGGATAGGGACTTGGCATAAACCCTAGGAAATATCGTGCCCCTGGACTCCCGTTCATAACTGACATAATGCCAGTCTTTCATACTTTCAGCAAGGCTCTTATCCCCTAGGAAATGGACAGAAGATAAAGAAGAGAAGGAAAAGAAAAAGGGGGAAGAGAAAAGACAAATGCAAAATTAGTGGAGGCGAGGGCTAGGGTAAAAAGGCATAGGTGATCCCTACACTGGACCTCAGTCCCCCACTCCTACCCCTCCCCCCACCACGACAACAAAGAGCAAAGGATATTCATTATATATTATATATATATATATATATATATATATTATATATATATATATATGTGTGTGTGTGTGTGTGTGTGTGGTGTGTGTGTGTGTGTGTGTGTGTTTGTGTGTGAGTATATATATATAATATATATATATGTATAACATATATATATATATATATATATATATATATATATATATATAATATATGTATATAATATATATGTATATATAATATATAATATATATATACAACACACACACACACACACACACACCACACACACACACACACCCCACACACAAACACACACACACACACACACACACACACACGCATGTACGCGAAATTCCGTTAGGCATGCTTTTACGACAGTGACTCCTGTCCGAGGCTCATCAAAATAACGTCCCTACAAAACGCCTTACAGGTAGAGCATGATAGGGTCTTTTGGTAAAACCTGCCTATTAAACAATAACATTTATCTTATTAAATTGCACTAAACATATAATTTTTTTCATATATATTATGTATATATGAAAAATATATCAATTATATAAAATTTCATTATATAATTATATATATACATTTTATACAATTATATATATAATCATATATACATTACATATATATACATATATACATTATATATACATGTATATATACATTTACATTATATATATATTTAATGGAAGAGAGAGAGGGAGACAGGGGAGGGGACAGGCAGAGTGAAGGGGGACGGGAAGGGGGAGTGAGTGAGGAAGGAGGCGAGGAGGGAGGGAAGGGGGGGGGGAGGCAAGGAAAGGAGAGAGAGGCGTCACACTGCGTCCGCTTTAATGTTCGAAGCCTTTCTCGGCTGAAGGATACAAGGGACTCCGAGTAAAAGAGTATACGCCCCCAAATTTAAATAAATTTGGGAATGCCCCTATGATGCCCAAAAACCGAGCAGGGTGTGAAGACTTACCGCGCCATAGGGCCATACTCATCTGACTGCGGTTTGGAAGATATTTGCGAAAAAACGATGGGTCCCAAAGGCCCCTGAAAACGCATAGTACATAATGTACACGTTACATAGGAAAGGACACCCCGCTATTTGACTGTTTAAATCAAAATATTTTGGGGGGCTTGAAACCCTTGTTTGTTATTGTGCTTGTCTTCACATTTTTATTGTTTCTGTTGTTTCGTTGCTACTGTTTTGTTGTTCGTTACAAAGAAAACCATCGTTTGGAGGGGTGTCGAAAAAACTCAATAACGAACAGAACCCTTTTGTTACGGAAATGTTGGGATTTGGGGGGTTCGAATTGGTCTCGTTCCGTTTCATAAGGTATCGAATAGTGTTCCGGAATTCCTATGGAGGATTCACTGACATGATTATCTTGTCCGAAAAGGTGGGATAGCCTTGCAATATGCAGACAAACACAAGCCCACTAGGGTACGAAATAATCTGCGACGAGAGAGAAAAAAATGCACCAACGCT
Organism: Penaeus monodon; assembly: GCF_015228065.2. Lineage (NCBI taxonomy): Eukaryota > Metazoa > Arthropoda > Malacostraca > Decapoda > Penaeidae > Penaeus > Penaeus monodon. The sequence goes on along the minus strand of NW_023657460.1, from coordinate 50,163 downwards.
GCGAGTATGTATCCGTCAGCAAAACACCAGGTAGGAACGACACCATCCCTCCCCTCCTATTTCGCTTCGCTCTGAAGAAAGGGGTTTGTTTCAGTAGAACGCTAAAACATTTTCATATATCTCTCTTTTTATATAATTTAATGCAGTTTATCATTTAACGGATTTTAACCAGAGAATGTGATCGCGAACAGATATGTAGAAATCCCTTTAGGAGACTTTCCTGCCAAAAGTTAGAGATATGGTGTTTTCCTGAAACGGATCCCATCCATATTAGCCGCGTTGTTTCGTGAAATCCCCAAAATCGCTCTTCTGTCCCCATCCACCCCGCTCTCCAGATTTCAACCCAATTTAAAACGTGTGGGCGGCCAAGTCAAAATAAAAATCAAAGCCACCCCTTGTAATGTGGTTGCAGTCGTGAATAATGCCTTGTCTTTTGACGTGGGAGCACAAAATTTTAACTTAAATATATTATCAATATCTTATTTTCCTTGTTTGGTCTTAATGAAATATGCCCGTAGTCATAAGGGAATAATAAAAAAAGCGAGTAGCACCTATCTGGCAAACCTAGCACAGTCTTCATTGTATTATGATGATTGATCCCCCCCCCCCCTAAAAGAAGGTATAAGAAAGCTAATTGATTTGTGACAAAGTATTATACTGTATCACATAATCTACCTGCGATTTTTTTCATTCGTGATTTACCAGTAGTAGTTGGGAACCAGGGGCACCAACAGTTTCTAGCGTTAGCAACTATATTTCAGAAAGTTTCGTAGCTTGTGTCAGATTTTTTAGCATAATTTTCTAACGACAGTGTTCTGTGTAGCTGTTAATAATCACATGCAGTTACGTAAAAGCAAAGTTTTTGAGGTATAACAATAGGAGAAAGATGTTATTCAACAAATTTTACAAAATAAACTGCGAAAACACTTACTGGGTAATAGTTTCGCTTATAAATTTCTTACAACTTAGTTATACTTTGTGTTCGATGACTGATAGTTTCCTTACTACCTCTCTACATATAATACTGGGGTAGAAGTAGGGGAAATGAGGAGAGAGGAAACACAAATGTAAGTGTTTGAGGAAAGGTATTCAACAGGTAGAATATTATGGAATTGAAGATTTTAGGTGTGTGCTTACTGCTGTCAAAACATTGGGGTTCTAGGAGTGACATGAGTACCTTGAGGACCAAATGGCTGCGTTAAAATAAAAAAGTGTATGGGCATACATTTCACAATGTACTAGAGCAAGATCTATTTGAGGAAAGAACAATTGTCCCTGAAAACGTGACAGATGCTCTAAAAGGTGTCTTCACCAAAAGAAATAATGAAGAATTTTCTTTTAAACGCAATCGTTATTTGCCATTGTGAAGTTAAGTAATACCTAACACATATTCGTGTTGCCTGTAACAACATATATTCTAGCTGTATACTACAGTAAAAAACGTAGCAAACCATCACTCAAAGAATTTTGTGCGTTCCACTTTTTCGTCTTGATGCATCACCAGGACTATCACCAACCTATATAATGTCGAATCATCAGCAAGTAATATTGCATTAGCAATAGGAAACATTCCACACCACATGTATATAATAGGAAATGTGGTCCAAATGACTGAATCCTAAACTGAA
>NW_023657460.1:33535-46035 GCF_015228065.2 Penaeus monodon | reverse complement strand
CCCGATTTACTCCCGTACTGTGCATATGATTAAGTCTGCCCGCCGCAAAGAAAATGGCGCCCTCTCCTCCCGCACTCACTCACACCATCTCGCCACTCACTCACCTCCCACGACTATCACCTGCGATATTCATTCATTAACCCTCACTCCTTAACACCCCATGCCGAAACATCAGTCGATAGGAGTGACCTCAGTTACGTTCTCGCAACCTGGCCGACGCACACATTCTTGGACTAAACACGGACAACACTAATAACACAGAACACTCATGCAGTGAACACGCCGCCACACCCGCGACGGCAACAACACGCACGTACGAACTTACAGCCGACACCGTACCACCCTCACCCTCGCCTGCGTGCTTCCTTCCGTCCCCGTCATCTCTTTTCCATACGGCACCTGAATTCGCCCTTACTGACCGACTTCGAACTAACCTCCTCAACATGTCCTCCTTGGTTAACCCCATCGAGACAATAACTAAATTCAACGGAGTGAATTACCCCCTGTAGTGAAATGGATACGTGATCTTTATGCCTCACATACCAGAAAAGCCATGTGTATCTTCTCTTATAATAACTCCACTGTCCTCAGCCGACCCCAACAGGTCTACAGCCGTGACAATTGATAAATCGACCTTAGAACACGCTAATCCCACCCTTATTGCTTATAAACAATTCCCATGCTGTTATTCTGTTGTCTGTGTGTACAATTATGTGTTGTTTATACTCAAAATGTTCGCCAGAAAATGCTTATTCTGAATCACTAAATATGTTATCGCTATCTTTATTGATATTCGAAATGACTTTATGTTTTGTGAATACTCAGCAATTTTGTCTCCTTATCATGAACCTTTTTAGTCTTGTAAACACCATAACTCTCTTCTTACACACAACTGTATATAAGGTACCCTTGTTCCTTCACCACGAAACCACCACAGCACAGTACTTCAACACTTGTCGCAGTCTTCAACATTTGCTGCAGTTGCCTGACGCCTGCAACATCAATACTGCCCTGCCAGTACCTCAAGGTGAGTTCCTTTATCCTCGCTGTTCTCATTTGTTTAGGAAATGCCCTGTGAAGTGAAGTGTCTGATTTCCTCTCGCTCTCGCGAACACCTGTGTTCCTCCCCTCATAGAAAACGAGACTCCCCTCAGCTGACATCGGTCTCCCGCTCGCGCTGTGCCTCGCCTCACTCACTCATGCCCTGCGGTTTGCCTAACCTTTCTCTCTTTCTCTCATTCCTCTGTAGTTCTGTCTACTTATGAGTACTTAATAGTTTCATGCTAATCTACAGCGTGATGATTTCTGAATCAACATGATGCTGAATTCCAGTTCATTCATTATGAACTATTTCATAGGAAAATCTTTCCTGTGTTATTTGCATGTTTTTAATACGCATTTTCATTAGAAAATCATTCCTATATTCCAACTACCCTTAATTAACTTCTCATTAACCCTGCATTTTTCGCGTGCAACTACTCTCATTTCCCTGAAGGAAATATGTTCTATGGTTAGCCACACTCACATTGTTGCACATGAATTCTAAATTCTATTTTCGTGGAGAATCATTTCTGGATTTTGCATGGCTCTGTAAACTCGTAATTTACTCGAGATTTTATCCTACAATCTCGATTGTTCATTACTGTCTTTAATCTCTCAGGTGAATGTTGCAATTAACACTCTATTCCGAATCCATGACACGTTGCTTCCAGTCGTTTCCTAATCATTAAGAGTTCGTGTTGATATTGTAACTCCCTGAGATATGGTATTATGTCTTCTGTCGCCGAGACATAGTACTGTCGTTCCCGTTGTTGTCCTCAGAGCCAGACGCCCCCTGCTGAAGCCCACCGCTGACCTTGACTCTCGGATCACCACGTCGCTGCCCTCGCCGCCGATCCCTGGCGCGCCAAGCCTCGCTCGCCCCGTTAACGAGCCCATCTCACGGACGTTCTCGCTGTCGCATCACCTGCCGACTCCTTCTGTCCCCCATTGCACATCGCTGCAACTCCGGCCGTGTCCGCCGCCTCGTCCGCTGGTGACTGCCGCCCGACGTCCTCGCCACATCTCGTCGCATCTCGCCCCACTCACCACACCTGATGCCCTGTGCTGGTGACCCTGGCAAGAATGGTCCTGTCTTGCCTGCCGAACCTCGTGACGCCATCCCCATGGTGCTCCTCCTCTCCCGAGATGACGAATCCTCGCCAACGACGTGATCCTGATTCTTCGAAGACCTCGCTCTCACGATTCTCCTCTCAGTCCTCATCTCCTCGCCAACAACTTGGTCCAGAATCTTCTAGAACGGCGTGCGTGTCATTTACGACTGACACGAACCTTTTTAGTCTTGTAAACACCATAACTCTCTTCACACATGTATAAAGGTACCTTGTCTTCACCACGAAACTCCATGTGACATATGTATCGGAATTTGTTCCCTTCAAATCTTTCATGTTTTCATATGATATGTTTCAAACGATGATTCTGTGCAAGAAATTCGAGCACGTTAAGGACAACCCATCGTTGCAGCAAGGGTTAGGGCGGGACGATTCTGCCTCCCAGGTAGTCTCCCTGCCTTGCCGTCCGCTACCATACTCTCGCAGAATAAGTGTGAACCACGACAACTTTACTCATACACTCAGACAAACCAGAGAATCAGAGTACCGACCCTTTGGGATCATAACCCAACGTATTATAGTAGTGGCATCGCGATGGATTACACGTCCCAGTCTTACACCCCCCCTCCCCTCCACTGTCCTCGAAACCGAAAACTATGTGGTCGGAGAACCAACATTACCGCATCACCTGAATCTCAAAGAGTGTCATCCGACTGTAACACAAAGCTAATTAAAGGGTCTAAAGAAAATCTGGCAGTGCAGGAATGATTTTAAGACGACTTTGAGTTGAAATTGCAAGACCTCGACAATCCCACGGCCTTCCAACTTCTGACGTTTTAAACTAGACCGACACTTTTCACTGGCGACTTAACCTCTTTTGCTCGAAAGTCGGAATGCTGTCAGCGATTACGTAGCACACTTGAAAATTTCCCAGATCAGCCCTTAGTGTGATGAGAAAGCCATATTGTTCACGCCCATATGCTTGATCTGACTTTATTCGACACTACTAGAAACTGGTGGAAGCATAGTCACAATTACGTTCCCTGATAACGAGCGTTAATACCCGTAACTTGCCGTGTAGTCTTGTAAGAGAGCCCTAATGTATTCGAATTCACATGGTGCTTGGTAGCACGTGAAAGTGTCATTCCCTCGACCTCCGCACGGAGCGCGCTGACCAGCATGCCGCTGCCTGATAGACGACCCTCCGCTCCCCTGCCACTCTTCCCCCACCCCCCCCTATATCGGTTCGCGCGCTCTCCTGTGCGCTTCACCTGCACGCGCCCCAGCCAGTTAACACGGAATAAGTACCCCCGCGACGCTTGCAGCAGCGTGGGTGCCTCGCAGACATACTACCGTTGCCTCCGCTCGGCCATAGTGCCCGTGGTGTATTCCAGGCCTGAACTTGCTTATACCGTGTGAACAGACAACAGCAGCGATCGGCAGACACTTCATTTTAGAATACGGCCGGATCATCACCCGGGATCCCCCCACCAGGAGCTTGTGTAACGGTTAGTAAGAACCTGGGTGAGTCCCCTTCGTGCGGGACCCCCCCTATTCTCCTTGTCGAGAAAAATTTAATCTTCTTGACTCCGGCAGCGCGTTGAGTATTATCCCACTATTTCCCTGAGAAGTCACAAAACATTACAAGCCCATGTTAGACTTCCTGTGGTCGTCATGGGCTAGTGGTGCGAATCTTGATGTAATCGGTGAGTTTTAAACTCTAGTGGTTTCATCTTGGCAGAACAACAATCACCCTTTGTAGTGTGAATGCCCTGCCATTCTGGGACGTGCTTTCTGGGTCATGATTTTGGTTAATACGGACTTTATCAGATCCGAGAGACAATCATCGCCGCCATGGAGACTTTATAAGTATAAGCTCCCCAACCAGACGCACGTGCATGTTAGCCATGAATGTGTATTTGGTTCCGCACATGTACATGTATCGTGTGTATATGTATGCATGCCTATATATATGTGTATATATTATATGTATTATTCTCGTTTCTATTTTTCGGTTCAGTTCTTAATCAAATAAAGAAAAGAGTGACCCACTGAACCTCACTCTCGGCTCCTAGGAGCTGGGAGGGAGGCAGGCGAGGGTCTCACTGTATAGGCTATCATAGCGGGTCTTACTACTATAATCCTAGCAGGCGAGAAAAAAAACTCGTAATTATATGTTTCTGGTTCTTCTGTTCACACATGACATCACCATCTAGCATTGCACCATGTTACCATCACATCACCCTGATTGTCTCCATACACCTGTATGCTGGACAATCTAGGGGGTAGGAGAGGCCTCTGCCCGGGGAGCACGTGTTTACACTGTGTTCGCAGAGCAGAGGATGTCTCTCACCCCTAAACAGATAAAACACACACGGCCACATCCTCCATCACCATACCTCATCATCATGACCATCCATATTATTCACGTCACATGTTAACCTTTTTTGCATAATGTTTTGTTTTGCTTTACCGCTCATACCGTTTTATATCTTGTGTTTTATTGTTTTCAACTAAAAAGAAAAGAGTGACCCACTGAACCTCGCTCTCAGCTCCTAGGAGCTGGGAGGGAGGCAGGCGAGGGTCTCCCTGCAATAGGCTATCATAGCGGGCCTACAACTGCTATGGTAATCCCTAGCATGCGAAAAAAAAACTTTATATGTATATATATATGTATGTACGTGTGTGTATATGTATGCATACGTATGTGTGTATACATGCATGTATGTGCGTGTGTATGTGTATATATATATACTGCACTCTTATGAGTATCTCCATGTTTGCGTTCGCACTTTTTTTTTTTATTTATTTTATTTTATTCGACTGATTTTGCTACGCCTAACAGACATACCTTCTCATGTTCTTCTAATACGGAAACGTTACTTTTAACAAATAAAGAAAAGAAAAAGTGTCTCCTGTCAACCTGGCCTCCTATCCAGCAACAAGATGCTCAACCAAAAACCACCCTCCAACCAGAAAACACAGAAAAACACCACGCAAGGGTCTCGCCCCCCATCTTTATCACTAAGGACTTTTTTTCAATATCTCGGTAGGTAGCTACCATAGCTTCCCTTCCCCTCCTTAACCTAAGGAATCCTCCTCCTCCTCCCCCTTTAGTTCATCTCACCAGCACGCGCATGGCGTCTTTCACGCTGTCACTCAGTGGCCCCGTCACGGGCCCCCCCCCCCCCCCCACTGCCTGCTGCCGAGCCAGCCACGCCTTCGTCTCGTCCCGCGACTCAGGTGGGCCGTACTGTCAGGCCCGTTGTTTCAAAGCCTGAGGACGGGTTTCCCTTAGCACTCGCTCGCAAATACGAGGCCCATGACGCCTCCATTCCTGTGGTTATTTAAAGCCTGAGGACGGGGTTCCCTCAGCAGCTGCTCGTAAGCCCAGGCTCATGATGCCTCCACTCCAGTAGTTGTTTCACTGACCAGCAATGCTCCTCCCCCATTTAGCAAACCTGTTGCAAACATTACGTGGACCCCTACCTCCGACAATCATTTCTGTAAGTCCTGGCGACCACCATCCTTCCACCTTTCACGGATTGTAGAGTGCCTGTGAGCGTGCCATCTGGGCTGGCACGGTACTGGTGTTACCTGAGGGTTTACGTGTGCATGGATTGGTTACCTTACCCGCACTCTACGAGGAAAGGGGAGGGTCGTTCGTTTACGCATTATAAATGCTAGCGAGACCCCGGTCCGCCTCGAGCGCGCTACGAGAGTGCTTGACTGCGAAGTCACGCACTCCCATTAGTCGAGTTCGACCTCCCTACACCTAATTAGTTACCTCTGTCACACCTCCCCGGGGCCTCACCGACACATGCATCTCCAGCCGGGCTCTCATCATCTACAGATTTACCACAGTTGACTTCTCCGGAGGTAGGGCTGTTTTACAGCGTATTTTCAAGGAATTCCCGCAACTGCTACCCAGGCCAGAGCGCCTCTTTGGTAGGACCTCAGTGCTCTGGCATGAAATCCGGTTACAGAAGGATACAAAGCCGGCCTATATTCCTGCGTACCGCGTACCGCATAGCCGTAGACAAGCTTTCAGTGAACAAGTATCAAAACTTTTAGAGATGGATCTAATAGAACCAAGTACCTCACCGTGGAGTGCCCCCATGATCTTAGTGCCAAAGAAAGACGGCTCCTACGTCCCTAGTAGGCTATCGTAAACTAAATGCTCTCACTATTCCCGATCGTTTCCCCATCCCTCGCTACGATCGCTTCTGCAGGATGTTTGGGAAAAGGACATACCGTGTTCTCCACCATAGACTTGCAGGCAGGTTTCTTTCAAGTAGACCTCGACGAAAATTCTCGAGCGTTTACAGCCTTTTCCACCCCCACAAGGGCATTTTCAATTCAAGTCCATGCCATTCGGATCAGGGAATTCCCCTATTACATTTTCTCATCTTATGGCCATTATCATGGCTGGCTTAGTGGGTAACATTGTCTTTTTATACCTGGACGACTTGCTCATTGTTCTAAAGATGTGACTGGACCATGAAGTTAAGCTTAGAAAGTTTTTTCAGAGACTGTCCGAGGCAGGTATAACTATAAATCCTAAGAAATATTCGTTTTTTTCCGAGAGCAGATTGAATACTTGGGGCACACTATCAACTCCGTTGGTATTTTACCAAACTAAATTCAAAGAAAATTTTTGGATTTTCCCCCCCCGAACAAGTCAAAAAAATTTTTAAATTTTTCCTTTTTTTTAGCAGGTTTTTTTCCGGCATTCATAAAAGGTTTTGCCCCCCTTGCCCACCCCTCTCAAAGGGCCCTTTTCGGGGAAAGGGCGCTCATTTCCTTTGATCAACTGAACAACAACAAGCATTTGACACATTTAAAAAAGCTCCTTTTTGGAGTCCCCTGTCCTCGGTTTTCCCCCATTTTTTAAAAAGCCTTTCGTGCTCCGCAACTGACCCTTCGTGCACGGTTTTGGGGCCGCCCCCATGCAAGGTCTGCCGGGGGCCCCGACCCATAGCTTATGCCCAGCGAAAGCGAACGCAGCGCACGGGCCTAGAGGCGTTGGTTGTTTGGGTTTTTTTCCCTGAAAAAAATTTAGGGAATAGTCCCGGGGTACGTATCGAGGTTCTTACGGACCATCGCCATTATGTTACCTCCTCACTGACCCAAGCGCCTACTGGTCCCTCAGGGAGATGGTTGACACTCTATTTGAAATTAACCCTACAATTTTTGTACACCCGGGAGCAACCCAAAAAAGTCGCTGACCCTTTTTTCCCCATGCCTGTTTTTTTATCTCGTGGCCTAGTAGCCGACGAAAGTACGCAAGCAACAGAGGGAGGTCCACTTTATTCTGTTTGATTAGACTATTAGAAACAAAACCGTCATTAACCCTTTTCCCAAACGTCCCACATTCCCCGGGGACCTTTTTCCCCGAGGGTAGATTTTCCCGTTTTTCCCCCGTTCCCCCCCGGGGGAAAAAGGGGTGCATTTCCCCCCAAAACTACATACAATCAGCTGGGGTTTTCCCTGGAAATCTTGACCCAAAGGGATTGAAATTCCTCCACAACCCCCATGTTTCCCCCCACCCCGGCGTTTTACAAAACAAATTTGGGCCCCCAAATCACGTTTTTTCTTCCCCGACTACGTCCCCCGGGGCCCCAGAACATGTACGTAAAGCCAGCTGTGGGCCCTTTACAAGAGCTCCCTTGGGCGGTTTCCATCCCCCCGGGGCCCTTTCCTATGACATCCCCGACGACCCCTTTCAAGCGCGTCAGTGTTGCGTCCCTCAGGTTTTTCTGTTTCTGCTTTAAAGGGAATAGGTAAACTCTTAATCTTAGAAAAATTTTTCCAATTCTTGAGCTTGTCCCCTTCCCGACAAGTCCGGGTTAAATAGGGGCACCCCCGCGGTTTTTGGAAATTGTAAATTTTTTAGGGATAACCCCGCCCGGATGAGATTGTTTCAGATAAAGGGCTTAGTTCAAAACTCTCTCCTACATTCTCTCTGCAGTAGGGTCCCCGGGCAAAAAATCAATATATCACCCTATGGCCCCCAGGCCAAAGGGAATTTTCGGAGAGACTGAATGGAAAACCCAAACATGCTGCGGAATCACTGGCTTCTTCCACTTCCTGTTTTTGGGGGTAGGGTACCCCATCATTCAGATTTGGGGACATAGTACTTTCAACAGCTCCCCAGGGGATATCCCTCCTTTTAAACCTTTTATGGGGAGGAAAGAAATTTTTCCGCAAAAGTAACTAAATAGTCAGCTATGCTTAAAAAGGGAAGAGATTTTAAAATTGCCGTGAAAACATCTAAGAGTGGGAAAAGGGCCCGGGTCATTAGACAACAACACAGGGTTGACGGCGTAAACACCCTTGACGTTGGGGATTCCGTTTTTTACTTAGTTTACTGCCCGGAAATGTTTTTCCCCCCACCCAAGGGTTTTACCTAAATTCGAGGGTCCCCCCCTGGGGTTTTTTGGTCAAAATAAAAAGGGGGTTATGGGAAAAAGCCTATCCCCCTCCTCTCATTTCCCGGGTTTCCCCTTTTGGGGACCCCCTTAAAACTGCCCAGAAATTTCGAGGAGAGTTTTTTAAGACAGAACCCCGTTTACGCTGGGCATTCTCCCCCCACAGATTAAAGCTCCCCGCTCCTCCTATCTCTCCTTAACCCCGTCCGGCGCTTCCCCCCGGCTGCCCACCTACTACCCACCAGGGGCTTTACTTAAGACGTTGGTAAATTGCATTCGCGGGAAATACCGAGGGGTTAAAAAAAAAAAAGATATCAGCCTTGGCATCCTCCCCTCCTTCTATAACACCACATCTACACACCTCCCTCTGATAGGCCAGTACTCCCACACAGTTACCACGGCTGACTCATTACTATCGTTCTAAACGTATCTCGATACGATTTGTTACAACTATCAAGAAGTCTGTTTCACCTTTGTCGCTGCCCAAGATTCCCGCGCCGTGCCAGACGCGACTTGTCTGCACTCTACTGCTCATCGGCCATCGTTACATTCCCGCGACCCATCCAACCACGACCTTCACTTGGCTCCAAGCTCCGTGCCCATACACACCTTACTCTCCACTTTTCTTTTTGTAAAACTGAAACGGATCTTGAACATTCGAGCACCTTTTTCAAGACGGCTGACAGGTGCTGTGCTCAGATACCTCGCGAGCAAACCAGCTGTATCAGAAGATATAGCCAATGTTCCGTTTCTTGAGGATGCACACTTATTGTCTTTTGTTTATCTTGTATAAATTGTAAATGTATTGGTGAAATGTGTCCTGATAACATGATTATCCTGGGGAAATACCAACTCATCTAAGGATCATACTGAACTAACAAGGGGAAACCTCAACAAATTGGCGCAGTGAGTAGGATGATCCCATGAGTAGTATTTACTCGAGGTCGCTACTACGTGCATACTACTTACTCCAATATTTACTACGATTCATTCATGTTTTGTTTCTAATAGATTGTAACACGGTGCTTGGATGAGTGTACGGCCGTGGTGAAAGGTTAGAGGTAACCAAGTGGAGAATAAGGTAATATTGAAGGTTATGCGTGCGTCATTTCTTTGCTGCATACCAGTCAAATGTGTGGTGTTCAGCGTAGTGTCGACTCCACACGCCTAAAACACCGTAACGAGACGTGTGCCTGTCTCAGAGTTGCCATTGGGTTGTCACATGGCTGGCGATAACAGTCTTTGGTTGTTAATGTAACTTTTGTACTGATAAAACTGTGGTATACCCGTGAGCTTAGTATTTAGACTACGTTCACGATGTCACATTCGCAATGGGGCATAATTTCACCATTACTATTAAAGACTAATTTTCTTCGCGCAAACCAGATTTTATTCTATACGCTAAATTTAAAATTTCGTTCATATCGAAATGCACTGCTGGCAAGTCCATCGTATTTATTTTAAATAATGTTACTGATTCATACTTATTTATAGTACTGCTGAACAGATATCTATGGACAAATTTCGTAATATTAAATATTATATGAAAGAGACGGTAATTTCTGTCTTTTAATATATTAGAATTGGTAAAGACTGCCAAGGATGCAGGACTTTCGACGGAAGATATTAATGTTCTTGTTTCTCGGGAAGAAGAAAGGTATAATAAGGAGAGTGAACGAGAGGAGACAGAGGGAAAGAGAATTTAGGAAAGCGGAATTGGAACTAAAGAAATTAGAGACTGAAGCGGCAGAAGCGAGCAAACGGCGCGAACACGGGTTAGAGCTGGCCAAGCTTAAGGGTGAAATTAGTGAGCAAATGACGGGGAACAATTCTATATTTCCAAACTTAAAGCTACCCAATTTTAGTGAAGCTAAAGACGATATTAGCGATTACCTTACACGCTTTGAGAGAATTGCCGATCTACAGGGATGGAAGATCAAAATTATCCCGTTTACCTGGGTGCTCACCTCTCGGACAAAGCTTTGAAGACTTACACGGTTTACACGAGGAGGTTTTGTGCGATTATCCCCTCCTTAAGGAAGCGTTGTTGAAAACTTATTGTTTAGATGCAGATTCGTATCGGAAGAAATTTCGTGAGAGTAAAGTAGGCGACAATGAGACGTACATACAGCTGATGACTCGGATGGAGCACTATTTAAAGAACTGGATAGTGAAATGGAAGAGGATTTTGACAAACTGCTTGAGTTCTTAACCAGAGACCACCTATTAACCAACTGTTCTGCTGATTTACGAATTTTCTTGACAGTACTTTACAAGCTGCCGACAGATTTCGCGCTGCTCATCGGCGCCCTAAAACTTTCAGAAGCTGCCAGGGCAAGGAAGGCGGCGAGAGGTCCAAATCAAAAGCAATGTATTTTTGTCACACCAGATTAGGGGTCATTTCGCCCAATTGCCCCGAACAAAGGGGGAATTCAAACTAATTAGCAAGTAAAATTCGTTTTGAAATCGTCCCCCGCAAATTATCACCGAAAAAGCTGTTTTTTTTTAAAAAGCCCGTGAAGCTCTCTTGACTCCGCTCCCAAACCAAAATTGTTAAAGACCCCCTTTTCTTTCTCACGTTAAGAAGAAAGGGGGTCCCGTTTACGACTACCTGGGAGGGGGTCGATCTTTTTTCCGGGAATTGGGTCACGTAAGTGATTTTTTCCAGGGGGTGGGTCGGCCCGCGCCCTCCGATCAAGTTTACCGCGCGCTGATAGTTTAATTACGGGAGTAAAGCGCCCGACCTGATGTCCCCGGGGACCCTCGGGAAAACATTACCAAATATTAAAAAAGATGCTCTGGGAATCTGATGAAAGTTCATCGAGGAGGAAAAAAGCAAACAATTTTTGCGCCTTTGGTTGTACCTAAAATTCCCTAGATCATATTTCAAAAAAATAATTTATATCAAGCAAGTAACTGTCCAACCTCAGAGAAATTAAAGTAATTAAAAAATGAAGCACTATAACGTAAAATAAAAAGGGTAAATAAAAGAAAATAAACTTGATTTACAGAGTTTGCTTTAAAAGAAAATTTAAAAAATTGAGGTTAAAAGAACATTGGTTGTCCCGAAAAAGTTTAAGCTATTTTTTTAAACGCCTGATTCTTCCGTTGCTGAAAATTTTTCTCACAGGAAACTTCGAAAAATTTTCCATAATTTTTTTTGGGCCCGGGGCGGGGGTCGATATTAAACGCTACTGCCGTCTTGCCCTTTCCCCGCCAGAAACCTCCGCGGAAAAGGGAACGCCGCAAAATCCGCTTGTTTCCCCACCTGTCATAAAGGGGCCTTTACCGGTTGCCATGACCTTGTCGGGTCACTGAAAGCTTCCCAGGCCCAAATACATCCTTAATATTGACCCCGCGACTTTGTTTCCCCGGGGCATACCGCTGCGTAATATTGACATTAAACTGTTGCAGAAATCTGATAACATATTTCTCGTGTCGGCATACCGCGGGAGATTCTGTCGGGTCGAGGACATATTTAAATGGTTTAATGTCGGGATTCACGCTTGTTGCGTAAAGGCTATTTTTCAAGCCCCCACCAGCTTTTTGTAACGCTAAAGTGGGGCGATTCCATGCAGTCCTTAAAATTTATGTTAAAGAACTTTGCGTCGACAGCCCATACTGGGACCGATACTTCCATCGGTACTGTTTGCATACGCGAAATCCCCACGCACCAAAATTTCTGTATGTGTGTATTTGTATGTGTATGTGGGGTTGTGTGGTGTGTGTGTGTTGGGTGTTGTGGTGTTTTTGTGTGTGGGGGTTTGGGGTTGTGTGGTTGTGTGTTGTGTGCATATGTGTGTGCGTATTGTGTGTGGTGTGTGTTGTGTGTGTGTTGTGTGTTGTGTGTGTGTGTTGTGTTGTTGTGTGGTGTTGTATGTGGTGTGTGTGTTTGGCTTTTGGGGGGTCCGGGTTTTTGGGGGGCGTGCGTGCGTGCCGGGGGCGGGGGGGGGGTGTG
>NW_023657460.1:25895-33435 GCF_015228065.2 Penaeus monodon | reverse complement strand
GGGAAAAAAAACGGGGAAAAAGGGGGGGGGGTTTGTGCGAAATCTCCCCCCGCCCCAAAAGAAAAAAAAAAAAAAAAAAAACCTTTTTTTCAGGTCATAAAAATTCGTTTTAAACGGGAAGGGTAGACCAAAAATTGCGAGGGGTTCAACTTTTTTAAGGTTGCTGTTTTTTTGCAACCATACAGAGGGCAGAAACATGCGCGAAAAAAAACTGAAGAAAAGATAAACAAAATAAAAAGCGGGAGGAAAATTTAAAAAAGAAAAATTCAGAAAATTTATTTTTTTAAGGGAAATAACGTTTATTTTTTAAAACCACACATTAATAATATATATATATATATAATATAATATATATAATATATATATATATATTATATTTTGTATGTAGTATGTTTTCGTAAATACGCAAATACAGAGGGGTTTTAACTATATAAAAACTTAAAAAACCCTCCACACACAAACACACACACATTTGGGTTGTGTTGTGGTGTGGTGTGTGTGTGTGTGGGTGTGTTTGTGTGTTGTGTGGTGTTTTGTTGTGTGTTTTGTGTGTTGGGGTTGGGAAGTATAAAAAATGTAATACCCCATCTGATTTGGTATTTACGCAAAATAATACATACCATATATATATTTTATATAATTAATATATATATATCATATATATATATATATATATAATATAATGTGTGTGTGTCAATAAATGAATCGTTATTTCCCATTAAATCATAATTTATCTGAATCACTCACACGCACGCACGCACACACACACACACACACACAGATAGAGAGAGAGAGAGAGACAGACAGAGAGAGAGAGAGAGAGAGAGAGGGGAAAGAGATAGAGAGAGAGAGAGAGAGATGGGGAGGAGAGGGAGAGAAAAGAGAGAGAGAGAGAAAAAAGAGAGAGAGAGGAGAGAGGAGGGAGGGAGAGAGGAGGGAGAGGAGAGAGGAGGGAGAGAAGAGAGGAGGGAGGGAGGAGAGAGGAGGGAGGATAGAGAGGAGGGAGGGGAGAGAGAGGAGGGAGAGGAAGAGAGAGGAGGAGAGGAGAGAGAGAGAGAAAAAGAGGAGAGGGAGAAGAGAGGGAGAAGAAGGAAGAGAGGAGAAGAGAGGAAGAGGAGAAGAAGAGAGTGAGAGAGGGAGGGAGGGAGGGAGGGGGGAGGAGGAAAGGGAGGGAGGGGGAGGGAGAGGAGGAAGGGAGAGGGGGGAAGGGAAGGAGAGAGAGAGAGAGGAGAGAGAGGAAGAGAGATGAGAAGAAGAGAGAGAGAAGGAGAGAAAGAGAGAGAGAGAGAGAAAAGGGAAAGAGAGAGAGAAAAGAGAGATAGAGAGAGGGAGAGGAGAGGGGTTTGGTGTTTCTTCAAATGTATTATGCATTGTATGTATATGTTTTGGTATATTATATATATTATATATATATATATTATAATATAATATATATAAAATTTTATATATATATAATAATATATATATAATATTTTAAAAATTTAATGTATATTTTAATATTTTAAATTATGTATAGTATATATATGATGTTTTCTAAAGATAAAGAAATTTGATAGTAATATAATTATACATAATATTATAATACATACATATATACACTTTCATATAATACAATCATCTGTATATCTTTTAAAATTTTTAAAATCCAGCACAGACACTCGCACGCACGCACGCACGCACTACCCCACTGTGAATGAACTGTATGTTTTAAAAGCCCGGGGTCGACGCCTCTTTCGGCGCACGTGGGGTGTTAACAACAAAAATTTCGAGGCTTCATGATGCGTCTGTAACCTTTCCCATTGCCTTTGTTTCCCCGACCCCGGCTAATTTCCCCTTTTCCCCCCCTTTTTCCCCTATATTCCTTTTTCCTCCCCCTCTTTTATTCCCCCCCCCCTATCTCCCCGCACGTTTCCGCATATTTTTCATCTTCTATCTATCACTTTTTTTATATTTTTTATTCGAAAAAAAAGAAAAGAAAAAACAGTTTAAGGGCAGTGCCGAGTAGTCGCCATTTTATATAGGATTCCCTTTAAAATATTTTTTTAGAACAGCAATATAGTTACATGGGCAGAAAAAGGGTTTTTTTTTTCACATCTAAACCTTCAACATCAATATCAACTTACATGACGGGTTTAAACTAACGGAGGTTTTGTCAGTCACACCCCTTTTTTGCTGCAGACAGTGTTCCCAGACAAAAATAGTAAAGAGATTTTCCACCCGCACATATAGATCGAACTGATAAATTTCCTTATCTAAAACATCAAAAAATAATAACATATGGGGAAAAAATATTTTTCAGTTGGGGGTCACTGGACATTTTTATTTTTTTAACCAAGAAAACTTTTACTGTAGCTTAAACGAAAAAATGAATATCCATAAAATGAATTTTATGTGTGAGGAACTTAGATTTGGGGATGATTTGACGTGGTTTGGGGTCAAGGGGGGTTGTAATGGGTTTGGGTTTTTAGCGACGATGATTACTTAACGGGTTTTTTGGGTGTTAGGTGCAGTGAAATCGAAGAGGTTTTGATAAATAACCGTCTCCCCCCTTACTTGCGACCCCGGGGCGAACAAGGCTTTAAAAAGGATAAAAAATTACCATCTTTGAGTTTCGTTTTGGAACGGTGACTTTGTTTTTTCGTAATTCTTGTTTATCTTTTTTTCTTTTTATCTAAGTCTTTCTACCTTTTCGGGACACACAGAACACAGATAAGACACAACACACAAACCACACCACCACACACACACACACACAAAAACACACACAACACAAAACCAACCAACCCCTGGAAAGAGAGAAAGACAATATTTATATATGTATGTATGTATATATATGTATATATATGTATATATTATAAACACAGTTATGCATGTGTTCGGTGGTTTAAATATTTATATAAAGTAAGAGACAAAAAAAGCGGACTTTTTCCTTCCAGGTCCCGACCAGTGTTCAAAAACCTTTGAGGCTGAAAGGAATGTAGATTTATCAACCAACTCCTCAAAAATATTGGCGTACTCCAGTGAGCGACATCATGGAAATATTCTTGTATATATTTCTTTAAATTTGAATATTTTCTTTTCACGAAAAATTTTAAGGTCATCAGCGGATATTATCACAAGCGATCGGTGCGGCTGGGGGCGAAGCTCCATTTTTAGCATGATGGATAAGTACTAGGCGAAAGGGTAAAATGAGTCCGATCAGGCAAAGCAGGGAGTATGGTAGTGAAAAAGGAAAAGAGGGGATAGCAAATGGACCCACAGCGGGGACTTGTAGAAGGGGGAGGGGTTAAGGGCAAAGGGCGTTTGGATCAAATGGAGAGTATCTGTGTGTCAGAGGAAGGAGTAACACTGTATGAGGAAAACTAAAAAAAGGGGCCATCAGAAACAATCAGCGAGTAATAGGGGGTGGTAGTGGTGGTTGGAGAAGTAGGAAAAGAATCCGGAGAAGAGATAAGCAAAGTAAGGTGGTGAAATATCAGGAAGAACGCCAGGAAGGGAGGGATCCGAAGAACATTGTTGTGACAAAAGGGGAGTCACGTGAGCATCCAGTGGGGAGCGGTAAGGAATAATGGGCAAGGAAGAGAGAGTGGTGGTGCACGTGAGGAGAGGATGGGGTGTTTTAGGGGAGCGTGGGAGGAAGAGAGGTAGGGGGAAACTTGAGGAGGAGGGTGGATATCGGCAAATATTTTGGGTGTAGAGCGAATATAAAAAAGAGAGATTGGAGGGTGGATGAGGGAACAGAGCGTTCTATTGGGTCACGGTTAGGAATTTTTGGATGTCTTCATGAGTTGCTGGTGGGGGAGTTGGGTTTAAGGAGGTCTGAGAAATATAGGTTTCTATTGAGGAGAAGGGAGGATAGATGTCTGAACATAGAAAAAAAGGGGGATGTAGGAGAGGATGTGGTAGATGGGGGGGAAACGTTGAGGTTGTTTGGTGCGACAGGAAGTGAGGAGGATGGTAGGCATCAGGGAAGTGGTATAGATTGGATTATCTGGATTTAGGTGGAAAAGGTATTTGTTGGAAAGAGAGGGAGTAAAGGTAGGATGTTGGGATAGCGGAACAGATACTGGGGGAGATGCTGAGACATCATGAGAAGATGGAGAGGAGCGGAGTCAAGGGTAGTTTTGGAATAGGCAGAGCGAGAAAAATCCGTCGGCGTGCTTACTGTCTGGCCTCATAGAGTGGTGCCTAGTTTGAGTTGAGAACTGCTACCTCAGATCAAGCGTGTAGCAAGGCAGATTCTTTTAAATAATTATGGGAGCCACACAATCGGCACACATGACTGAGTGGAGCAATTTAACGGTCATGACAGAGGACAGCAGGAGCGACAGTATTTTGGCTAGGTGGCCAAAATGCCAACACTTTGACGAGGAAGAGGTCGACATGGTCGGACAAGGCAGGGCACTCCAGCAACATACACTTTGCAAGCGACCAGGTCATTTCCACAGTCATTATCGTAGATAGGACAAACAGGACGGGGAGACGGAAACAGTTACGGTACAAGTATTTAAAGGGGGGAATGGGGTTGGGGAGGAATAGGTTTGCCAGTGAGGACAGTCAGGGTAGATAGTTTCACGAGCTTTGGGGCTCTGGGGTAAACTGTGGAAAGGCGTGGGGCGATCTGCAGAAGAAACTTTGCCGCTTGTTTCCGGAGACATTGTGTGAAGAGAAGGGTATTGCCAGAGTAAGAGGCTGTAGGGGGAATCACAAAAAATTGATCCTACTGGCTAGGTCAAAAAGGTGCTCAAAAGGTTGTTGTGATGGAGGCAGTAGAAGGACGAGGGCGGGAGGATTAGGGAGTGGTGTGGAGTGAGGTAGTTTCTGTGGGCAGGACAATAGGGATTTAAGAGTAGTAATAAGGATGGTGAGGGTAGACAGTGAAGAAGACGGTGCAGTAGATGTAGTAGAGGATGTTGGGAGAGGAAAGGGTATATTCTGAAGGCCGAGTAATGTAAGAATCTTCATTATTGACCATGCTGGGCCTGAAATTAGGAGGGGAAAGAAAACAGGGTCTCCATTTGGGATAAGGACTTGGCATCAACCTAGGAAATATCGTGCCCCTGGACTCCCGTTCATAACTGACATAATGCCAGTCTTTCATACTTTCAGCAAGGCTCTTATACCCTAGGAAATGGACAGAAGATAAAGAAGAGAAGGAAAAGAAAAGGGGGAAGAGAAAAGACAAATGCAAAATTAGTGGAGGCGAGGGCTAGGGTCAAAGGCATAGGTGATCCCTACACTGGACCTCAGTCTCCCACTCCTACCCCTCCCCCCACCACGACAACAAAGAGCAAAGGATATTCATATATATATATATATATATATATATATATATATATATATATATAAATATGTGTGTGTGTGTGTGTGTGTGTGTGTGTGTGTGTGTGTGTGTGTGTGTGTTTGTGTGTGAGTATAATATATATAATATATATATATGTATAACATATATATATATATATATATATATATATATATATATATATAATATATGTATATAATATATATGTATATATAATATATAATATATATATACACATACACACACACACACACACACACACACACACACACACACACACACACACACACACACACACACACACACACACACACACACACACACACACACACACACGCATGTACGCGAAATCCGTTAGGCATGCTTTACGACAGTGACTCCTGTCCGAGGCTCATCATAACATAACGTCCGCTACAAAACGCCTTTACAGGGTAGAGCATTGATCAGGGTCGTTTGCGTGAACCATCCTGCCATACTCAACAATAACTTATTTATCTTATTAATGCACATAAACATATAATTATTTTCATATATATGTATGTATATATGAAATATATATACAATTATATATATAATCATATATATAATTATATATATAATCATATATATACAATTATATATAATCATATTAAATCATATATATACAATTATATATATAATCATATATATAATTATATATATATCATATATACTTACTATATACATATATACATTATATATACATGTATATATACATTTACATTATATATATATTTAATGGAAGAGAGAGAGGGAGACAGGGGAGGGGACAGGCAGAGTGAAGGAGGACGGGAAGGGGGAGTGAGTGAGGAAGGAGGCGAGGAGGGAGGGAAGGGGGGGGGAGGCAAGGAAGGAGAGAGAGGCGTCACAACTGCGTCCGCTTTACATGTTCGAATGCCTTTCTCGGCTGAAGGATACAAGGCACTCCGAGTAAAGAGTAAACGCTCCAATTAAGTAAATTTGGGAATGCACTATAATGCCCAAAAACAGAGAAGGGTGTGAAGCATACCGCGCCAAAGGGCCACCATACTCATCTGACTGCCGTTTGGAAGATATTTGCGAAAAACGATGGGTCAAGGCCCCTGAAACGCATAGTACATAATGTACACGTTACATAGGAAAAGGAGCACCCAGCTATTTGACTGTTTAAATCAAACAGTTGGGTGCTTGAAACCCTTGTTTGTTATTATGCTTGTCTTCACATTATTATTGTTTCTGTTGTTTCGTTGCTACTGTTTTGTTGTCGTTACAAAGAAAACCATCGTAGGAGGGGTGTCGAAACACTCAATAACGAACAGAACCTATGTTACGGAAATGTTGGGATTTGGGGGGTTCGAATTGGTCTCGTTCCGTTTCATAGGTATCGAATAGTGTTCCGGAATTCTATGGAGGATTCACTGACATGATTATCTTGTCCCGAAAAGGATGGGATAGCCTTGCAATATGCAGACAAACACAAGCCTACTAGGATACGAAAATAATCTGCGACGAGAGAGAAAAAAATGCACCAACGCTGCGAGGTATGTATCGCGTCAGCAAAACACCAGGTAGGAACGACACCATCCCTCCCCTCCTATTTCGCTTCGCTCTGAAGAAAGGGGTTTGTTTCAGTAGAACGCTAAAACATTTTCATATATCTCTCTTTTTATATAATTTAATGCAGTTTATCATTTAAACGGATTTGAACCAGAGAATGTGATCGCGAACAGATATGTAGAAATCCTTGAGGAGACTTTCCTGCCAAACAGTTAGAGATATGGTGTTTCCTGAAACGGATCCCATCCATATTAGCCGCGTTGTTTCGTGAACATCCCAACATCGCTCTTCTGTCACATCCACCCAGCTCTCCAGATTTCAACCCAATTGAAAACGTGTGGGCGGCCAAGTCAAAATACAAACATCAAAGCCACACTTGTAATCGTGGTTGCAGTCGTGAATAATGCCTTGTCTGTGACGTGGGAGCACAAAATTTTAACTTAAATATATTATCAATATCTTATTTTCCTTGTTTGGTCTTAATGAAATATGCCCGTAGTCATAAGGGAATAATAAAAAACGCGAGTAGCACCTATCTGGCAATACCAGCACAGTCTTCATTGTATTATGATGATGATCCCCCCCCCCCCAAAAGAAAGGGATAAAAAAGCTAATTTTAGTGACAAATATTATATGTATCACATAATTACCCGCGATTTTTTTTATTCGTGATTACCAAAGGGG
>NW_023657460.1:10000-25795 GCF_015228065.2 Penaeus monodon | reverse complement strand
TCTGGCAAGGTAATGTCATCTCTAGATAATGATCCTCCCTCTGTTGCTTGCGTACGTCGTCGGCTACTAGGACATCGAGATGAAAAACAGGCATGCGGGATAATAAGTCAGCGACTTTGTTAGTTGCTCCCGGAGTGTAGCGAATTGTAGGGTTGAATTCTAATAGAGTGTCAATCCATCTCGCCTGACGACCAGTAGGCGACTTGGAGTCAGTGAGGAGGTAACATAATGGTCGATGGTCCGTCAGAACCTCGATATCGTATCCCAGGACTATCTCCCTGAAATGTTTCAGGGACCAAACAACAACCAACGCCTCTAGGTCAGTGACGCTGCGTTCAGCTTTCTGCTAGCATAAGCTATGGGTCGGAGGCGCCCGGCAGACCTCTGCATGAGGGCGGCACCCAAACCCGTGCACGAATGGGTCAGTTGCGAGCACGAAAGGCTTGTTAAAATCGGGGAAACCGAGGACAGGGGACTCCGTCAGGAGCTTCTTTAATGTGTCAAATGCTTGTTGTTGTTCAGTTGATCAAAGGAAATGAGCGTCCTTCGATAAGAGCTTTGAGAGTGGGTGGGCAATGGAGGCAAATCCTTTTATGAATGCTCGGTAAAATCCTGCTAAACCAAGGAAAGATTTAACTTGCTTGACATTGTTCGGGGCGGGAAAATCCAATATATCTTTGACTTTAGTTAGGTGATATACCATCGGAGTTGATAGTGTGCCCCAAGTATTCAATCTGCTCTCGGAAAAAACGAATATTTCTTAGGATTTATAGTTATACCTGCCTCGGACAGTCTCTGAAAAAACTTTCTAAGCTTAACTTCATGGTCAGTCACATCTTTAGAAACAATGAGCAAGTCGTCCAGGTATAAAAAGACAATGTTACCCACTAAGCCAGCCATGATAATGGCCATAAGATGAGAAAATGCAATAGGGGAATTCCTGAGTCCGAATGGCATTGACTTGAATTGAAAATGACCTTGTGGGGTGGAAAAGGCTGTAAACGCTCGAGAATTTTCGTCGAGGTCTACTTGAAAGAAACCTGCCTGCAAGTCTATGGTGGAGAACACGGTATGTCCTTTTCCCACATCCTGCAGAAGCGATCGTAGCGAGGGGATGGGGAAACGATCGGGAATAGTGAGAGCATTTAGTTTACGATAGCCTACTACGGGACGTAGGGAGCCGTCTTTCTTTGGCACTAAGATCATGGGGGCACTCCACGGTGAGGTACTTGGTTCTATTAGATCCATCTCTAAAAGTTTTGATACTTGTTCACTGAAAGCTTGTCTACGGCTATGCGGTACGCGGTACGCAGGAATATAGGCCGGCTTTGTATCCTTCTGTAACCGGATTTCATGCCTGAGCACTGAGGTCCTACCAATGAGGCGCTCTGGCCTGGGTAGCAGTTGCGGGAATTCCTTGAAAATACGCTGTAAAACAGCCCTACCTCCGGAGAAGTCAACTGTGGTAAATCTGTAGATGATGGAGAGCCCGTGGCTGGAGATGCATGTGTCGGTGAGGCCCGGGTAGGTGTGACAGAGGTAACTAATGTAGGTGTAGGGAGGTCGAACTCGACTAATGGGAGTGGCGTGACTTCGCAGTCAAGCACTCTCGTAGCGCGCTCGAGGCGGACCGGGGTCTCGCTAGCATTGATAATGCGTAAACGAACTGACCCTCCCTTGCCTCGTAGAGTGCGGGTAAGGTAACCAATCCATGCACACGTAATCCCTCAGGTAACACCAGTACCGTGCCAGCCGCAGATGGCACGCTCACAGGCACTCTACAATCCGTGAAAGGTGGAAGGATGGTGGTCGCCAGGACCTTACAGAAATGATTGTCGGAGGTAGGGGTCCACGTAATGTGTGCAACAGGTTTGCTAAGTGGGGGAGGAGTATCGCTGGTCAGTGAAACAACTACTGGAGTGGAGGCATCACGAGCCCTGGGCTTACGAGCAGCTGCTGAGGGAACCCCGTCCTCAGGCTTTAAATAACCACAGGAATGGAGGCGTCATGGGCCTCGTATTTGCGAGCGAGTGCTGAGGGAAACCCGTCCTCAGGCTTTGAAACAACGGGGCCTGACAGTACGGCAACCTGAGCCGCGGGACGAGACGAAGGCGTGGCTGGCTCGGCAGCAGGCATGTGGGGGGGGGGGGGGGTCCGTGACGGGGCCACTGAGTGACAGCGTGAAAGACGCCATGCGCGTGCTGGTAAGATGAACTAAAGGGGGAGGAGGAGGAGGATTCCTTAGGTTAAGGAGGGGAAGGGAAGCTATGGTAGCTACCTACCTAGATATTGAAAAAAAGTCCTTAGTAATAAAGATGGGGGGCGAGACCCCTTGCGTGGTGTTTTCTGTGTTTTCTGGTTGGGAGGGTGGTTGTTGGTTGAGCATCTTGTTGCTGGATAGGAGGCCAGGTTGACAGGAGACACTTTTTCTTTTTCTTTATTTGTTAAAAGTAACGTTTCCGTATTAGAAGAACATGAGAAGGTATGTATGTTAGGCGTAGCAAAATCAGTCGAATAAAATAAAATAAATAAAATAAAAAGTGCGAACGCAAACATGGAGATACTCATAAGAGTGCAGTATATATATATACACATACACACGCACATACATGCATGTATACATACATACGTATGCATACATATACACACACACGTACATACATACATGTATACATATAAAGTTTTTTTTTCGCCTGCTAGGGATTACCATAGCAGGTGTAGGCCCGCTATGATAGCCTATTGCAGGTGAGACCCTCGCCTGCCTCCCTCCCAGCTCCTAGGAGCTGAGAGCGAGGTTCAGTGGGTCACTCTTTTCTTTTTAGTTGAAAACAAATAAAACACAAGATATAAAAACGGTAATGAGCGGTAAAGCAAAACAAAAACATTATGCAAAAAAGGTTAAATAGTGAGCGTGAATAATATGGATGGTCATGATGATGAGGTATGGTGATGGAGGGTGTGGCCGTGTGTGTTTTATCTGTTTAGGGGTGAGAGACATCCTCTGCTCTGCGAACACAGTGTAAACACGGTGCTCCCCGGGCAGAGGCCTCTCCCTACCCCCTAGAT
Organism: Penaeus monodon; assembly: GCF_015228065.2. Lineage (NCBI taxonomy): Eukaryota > Metazoa > Arthropoda > Malacostraca > Decapoda > Penaeidae > Penaeus > Penaeus monodon. The sequence continues at coordinate 22,729 of NW_023657460.1, read as the reverse complement.
TGTCAGCATACAGGTGTATGGAGACAATCAGGGTGATGTGATGGTAACATGGTGCAATGCTAGATGGTGATGTCATGTGTGAACAGAAGAAACAGAAACATATAATTACGAGTTTTTTTTCTCGCCTGCTAGGGATTATTATAGTAGGTATAGACCCGCTATGATAGCCTATTACAGGTGAGACCCTCGCCTGCCTCCCTCCCAGCTCCTAGGAGCCGAGAGTGAGGTTCAGTGGGTCACTCTTTTCTTTATTTGATTAAGAACTGAACCGAAAAATAGAAACGAGAATAATACATATAATATATACACATATATATAGGCATGCATACATATACACACGATACATGTACATGTGCAAACACACATACACATATGCATGCATACATGCAGCGCGTGCTGGTTGGGTGAGCTTATACTTATAAATTCCATGGACGGCGATATTGTCTCTCGGAATCTGATAAAGTCCGGTATTAACCATAAAATCATGACCCAGAAGCACGTCCCCAGGAATGGCAGGGCCATTAACAACTACAAAGGGGTGATTGTATGTTCTGCCAGAGAGGGAAACCACTAGAGTTAACTCACCGATTACATCAAGATTCGCACCACTAGCCCCATGGACGAGCCACAGGGAAGGTCTACATGGGGCTGTAATGTTGTACTTCTTCAGGGAAATAGTTGGGATAATACTCAACGCGCTGCCGGAGTCAAGGAAGGATAAAACATTATGATTCTCGACAAGGAGAATAGGGGGGCCCCGCACGAAGGGACATCACCCAAGGTTCTTATAACCGTTACACAAGCTCCTGGTGGGGGGGATCTGGGTGATGAGCCGGCCGTATATCTAAAAAATGAGAGTCTGCCGATCGCTGCTGGTTGCTGGTTACACGGTATAAAGCAAGTTCAAGGCCTGGAATAACACTCACGGGCCCTATGGCCGGAGCGGAGGCAACGGTAGTAGGTGTCTGGCGAGGGCACCCACACGGCAGCGGAGTCGCGTGGGGTACTATATTCACGTGTTAAGTGGGCGGGGGCGCGTGCAGGTGAGCGCACAGGAGAGCGCGCGAACCGATTATAGGGGGGGGGGGGGGGAATAGTGGCCAGGGGAGCGTGAGGGTCGGCTATCAGGCAGGCGGGCAGGCGGGTCAGCGCGCTCACGTGCGGGAGGGTCCTGAGGGAATGACACTTTTCACGTGTGCTACCACAGCACCAGGTGATTCGAATACTTGAGGGACTCTCTCACAAGCACGGGCAAAGTTGACGGGTATTAAACGCTCGTTATCAGGGGGAACGTAATTGTGACTAATGCTTTCCACCAGTTTTCTAGGTAGTGTCGAATAAAGTACAGATTCAGCAATATGGGCTGTGAACAAATTATGGGCGTTCTTCAGTCCACCACTAATGGGCTGGAGTCTGGGGAAATTTTCAAGTGCTGCTAAGTAATCGCTGACAGCATTCCTGACTTTCGAGCAAAAGGAGGTTAGGTCGCCAGTGAAAAGTGAGTCGGGTCTCAGTTTAAAAACGTCAGAAAGTTGGAGGCCGATGTGGTGGAGGGTCTTGCAAATTTCAACTCAAAGTCGGTCTTAAAATCATTCCATGCACTGCTCAGATTTTCTTTAACTCCCTTTAATAATTCAAGTCTTTGTGTTACATGTCGGATACACATCTTTGAGAATTCAGGTGGATTGCGGTCAAGTGTTGGTTCTCTCGAGCTCACATAGTTTTCGGTTTCGAGGAAAAGTTGGGAGGGGAGGGTGGGGGTGTAAGGACGTGGGGGACGTGTAATCCCAGCGCGATGCCACTAATGTATAATACGGGGCGAGATGCGACGAGATGTGGCGAGGACGTCGGGCGGCAGTCACCAGCGGACGAGGCGGCGGACACGACCGGAGTTGCAGCGATGTGCAATGGGGGACAGAAGGAGTCGGCAGGTGATGCGACAGCGAGAACGTCCGTGAGATGGGCTCGTTAACGGGGCGAGCGAGGCTTGGCGCGCCAGGGATCGGCGGCGAGGGCAGCGACGTGGTGATCCGAGAGTCAAGGTCAGCGGTGGGCTTCAGCAGGGGGCGTCTGGCTCTGAGGACAACAACGGGAACGACAGTACTATGTCTCGGCGACAGAAGACATAATACCATATCTCAGGGAGTTACAATATCAACACGAACTCTTAATGATTAGGAAACGACTGGAAGCAACGTGTCATGGATTCGGAATAGAGTGTTAATTGCAACATTCACCTGAGAGATTAAAGACAGTAATGAACAATCGAGATTGTAGGATAAAATCTCGAGTAAATTACGAGTTTACAGAGCCATGCAAAATCCAGAAATGATTCTCCACGAAAATAGAATTTAGAATTCATGTGCAACAATGTGAGTGTGGCTAACCATAGAACATATTTCCTTCAGGGAAATGAGAGTAGTTGCACGCGAAAATGCAGGGTTAATGAGAAGTTAATTAAGGGTAGTTGCATGCTAGGATATAGGAATGATTTTCTAATGAAAATGCGTATTAAAAACATGCAAATAACACAGGAAAGATTTTCCTATGAAATAGTTCATAATGAATGAACTGGAATTCAGCATCATGTTGATTCAGAAATCATCACGCTGTAGATTAGCATGAAACTTATTAAGTACTCATAAGTAGACAGAACTACAGAGGAATGAGAGAAAGAGAGAAAGGTTAGGCAAACCGCAGGGCATGAGTGAGTGAGGCGAGGCACAGCGCGAGCGGGAGACCGATGTCAGCTGAGGGGAGTCTCGTTTTCTATGAGGGGAGGAACACAGGTGTTCGCGAGAGCGAGAGGAAATCAGACACTTCACTTCACAGGGCATTTCCTAAACAAATGAGAACAGCGAGGATAAAGGAACTCACCTTGAGGTACTGGCAGGGCAGTATTGATGTTGCAGGCGTCAGGCAACTGCAGCAAATGTTGAAGACTGCGACAAGTGTTGACGTACTGTGCTGTGGTGGTTTCGTGGTGAAGGAACAAGGGTACCTTATATACAGTTGTATGTAAGAAGACTAAAAAGGTTCATGTTAAGGAGACAAAATTGCTGAGTATTCACAAAACATAAAGTCATTTCGAATATCAATAAAGATAGCGATAACATATTTAGTGATTCAGAATAAGCATTTTCTGGCGAACATTTTGAGTATAAACAACACATAATTGTACACAGACAACAGAATAACAGCATGGGAATTGTTTATAAGCAATAAGGGTGGGATTAGCGTGTTCTAAGGTCGATTTATCAATTGTCACGGCTGTAGACCTGTTGGGGTCGGCTGAGGACAGTGGAGTTATTATAAGAGAAGATACACATGGCTTTTCTGGTATGTGAGGCATAAAGATCACGTATCCATTTCACTACAGGGGGTAATTCACTCCGTTGAATTTAGTTATTGTCTCGATGGGGTTAACCAAGGAGGACATGTTGAGGAGGTTAGTTCGAAGTCGGTCAGTAAGGGCGGATTCAGGTGCCGTATGGAAAAGAGATGACGGGGACGGAAGGAAGCACGCAGGCGAGGGTGAGGGTGGTGCGGTGTCGGCTGTAAGTTCGTACGTGCGTGTTGTTGCCGTCGCGGGTGTGGCGGCGTGTTCACTGCATGAGTGTTCTGTGTTATTAGTGTTGTCCGTGTTTAGTCCAAGAATGTGTGCGTCGGCCAGGTTGCGAGAACGTAACTGGAGGTCACTCCTATCGACTGGATGTTTCGGCATGGGGTGTTAAGGAGTGAGGGTTAATGAATGAATATCGCAGGTGATAGTCGTGGGAGGTGAGTGAGTGGCGAGATGGTGTGAGTGAGTGCGGGAGGAGAGGGCGCCATTTTCTTTGCGGCGGGCAGACTTAATCATATGCACAGTACGGGAGTAAATCGGGCAGTACGGTATGGGGAAATATCAAATGAAAAATCCTACGTCAGTGTCACTTCACTGGATTCCCAGACTTCGGCTCACGGTTGGGCACGGCTGGGCCAGTAATTCCCTCGCTGGGCGAAGTGCGCCAATTAACGATGTGTAACGGTGGTACGCGTGAATATAAGCTGCGTACTTGGTGAGTGCTGGAGACAGGACGTCAGCACATCGGCAAGCGGTGTGTCAGATGTAAACACGCGTGGGCTGCTTGCTTTGCTTGTTTCTTGAGATCTCTCTTGTGTGTGGTATTCGATCTGCGTCTGCTGGGCCTGTTGCTTCGGAGGCAGGAGTCTGTAGGGCCGGAGGCAGGGGTTTGTTGTGGGCCGAATCCCGTCGCTGCCGCCACTGTAACGATATCCGATATACCGGTAGAGTGCAGACAAGTCGCGTTTGGCATGGTGCGGGAATCTTGGGCAGCGACAAAGGTGAAACAGACTTCTTGATAGTTGTTGCAGTATATTATAATAAGAGGATGCTACAACTGACGGACAGAGGTTCGGTCCGGTCAGCGTGCTGTAGGCTGTCTGTCTGTCGCTCGCAGGCGACCCTCTTTTATACAGATTGAACAAGGAAACTCACTCGGGTTGTGATGTACTCGGAAATATGGAGGAGAGGATGTGATCGTGTATACGGGACGGCGTCGCGAGGCGGAAGGCCTGCGGATGTCGCGTCCGACATACTTGTATGTATGTGTGTGTGTGTGTGTGTGTGTGTAGGAATTTATGCATGTGACAGTACATAAGATTATACAAGTTATGTAAAATATAACGATAGACGAATAGAATAACATTGGCATACATATTTCAATAACATTACATATATAAAGCTGGGTTACAGTGTGTGTGCGTGTGCGTGTGCGCGTGCGCGTGCTTGTGCGCGTGCTTGTGCGCGCGCGCGTTAATGGTGAGTGTAACCGAGTACTTCTGATGGAATACATCGATTACTGCGTGAAATTCCTGAGCAATTGATTATAATCTCCAGTGATTGCTCTTTGAGTCAGGGTTGAGCTGAGGACCTTCTCAATACATTTCAATCTAACACAACTCACCATGACTCATTTTAACTCTACAAGGTGGTGAATGTTATTTCTTGTACGAATGTTTGGTTATGAAGTAATAATGCTATTTTATTTACGAGAGAAATTCATGTGCATGTTCACTCGCCTTGATGCTTCACATCCTTTATCACACACACACACACACACACACTAACTCACTCACTCACTCACTCACTCACTCACTCACTCACTCACTCACTCATTCACACACACACACACACACACACACACACACACACACACACACACACACACACACACACACACACACACACACACACACACACACACACACACACACACAGAGTGAGAGAGAGTGAGTGAGAGAGAGGGAGAGGAGAGAGAGGGAGGAGAGAGAGGGGAGAGAGAGAGAGGGAGAGAGAGAGAGGGAGAGAGAGAGAGAGGGAGAGGAGAGAGAGAGAGAGGGAGAGGAGAGAGAGAGAGGGAGAGGAGAGAGAGAGAGGAGAGGAGAGGAGAGGGAGAGGAGAGAGAGGAGAGGGAGAGGAGAGGGAGAGGGAGAGGAGAGAGAGAGAGGGAGGGGGGCTACACTAAAACTTAGATGTTTACCTTATACTCTACAAATATAATACTGCCTAATCTACTTCCAGTAAAGTCCATCACAAGCGTATATATACATATACCGTATATGTGTGTATAATGTGTGTGTTTGTGTGTGCATGCGTGCGTGCGTCCTATTGTTAATGGGATTTGCTTAATTACTTGATAAACACTACTTCCACATTTCCATAGTCCGAAATTATCATTGTTTAAGAGTAATGCCCATGTTTCTCCTGCTTGTTGAAGTCGAGTGATTTACGTGCAATGCGTTTGGTTATATTAAAAAGAAAAAAAAAGTTTAACTAATGATCATGATAAATAATGATCATGATCATTTCTTCACCATCATTATCATTATCTTCACCACCACCACCATCATCTTCACCATCATCACCACCACCACCACTTCACCACACACACCACCACCACCACCACCACCACCACCACCACCATCACCATCAACTTTTTTTCCAAAATAACCAAATATATATCACAAAATATTTTAGAAGCTATCTGTAACGTAACATACAATTGCTTTCAGTAAACACAAACCTCATGTATTCAAATCTTTGAAAGGCTAATGATTATTCATTTATATAAAATGTACAGGTAATAATTGAATAACCAGATAAAATATGAGCACAAAAAAGGTTGATTTCATAAAAAAGAAATACTGAAGAAATACAGAAGCTTTCTCTAAATGTTTTAAAATTGCAAGATCATCCCCATCAGTAAACCAGGCATTTCAAATTCCCAGCTGTTATTCATCCTCTTGGTATTTTCCAAACTCTGAGCTTCTGATGAAAAATGTCTAAATGATCATTTGACGCGAAAAAACACTTAAAGGAACAGCCAGTTTAGTTCGCCATGAGGCCTAACATGCTTTCGACTTCAGTTTAGGATTCAGTAATTTGGACCACATTTCCTATTATATACATGTGGTGTGGAATGTTTCCTTATTGCTAAATGCAATATTACTTGCTGATGATTCGACATTATATAGGTTGGTGATAGTCCTGGTGATGCATCAAGACGAAAAAGTGGAACGCACAAAATTCTTTGAGTGATGGTTTGCTACGTTTTTACTGTAGTATACAGCTAGAATATATGTTGTTTACAGGCAACACGAATATGTGTTAGGTATTACTTAACTTCACAATGGCAAATAACGATTGCGTTTAAAAGAAAATTCTTCATTATTTCTTTTGGTGAAGACACCTTTTAGAGCATCTGTCACGTTTTCAGGGACAATTGTTCTTTCCTCAAAATAGATCTTGCTCTAGTACATTGTGAAATGTATGCCCATACACTTTTTTATTTTAACGCAGCCCATTTGGTCCTCAAGGTACTCATGTCACTCCTAGAACCCCAATGTTTTGACAGCAGTAAGCACACACCTAAAATCTTCAATTCCATAATATTCTACCTGTTGAATACCTTTCCTCAAACACTTACATTTGTGTTTCCTCTCTCCTCATTTCCCCTACTTCTACCCCAGTATTATATGTAGAGAGGTAGTAAGGAAACTATCAGTCATCGAACACAAAGTATAACTAAGTTGTAAGAAATTTATAAGCGAAACTATTACCCAGTAAGTGTTTCGCAGTTTATTTTGTAAAATTTGTTGAATAACATCTTTCTCCTATTTGTTATACCTCAAAAACTTTGCTTTTAATGTAACTGCATGTGATTATTATACAGCTACACAGAACACTGTCGTTAGAAAATTATGCTAAAAAATCTGACACAAGCTACGAAACTTTCTGAAATATAGTTGCTAACGCTAGGAAACTGTTGGTGCCCCTGAGTTCCCAACTACTACTGGTAAATCACGAATGAAAAAAATCGCAGGTAGATTATGTGATACAGTATAATACTTTGTCACTAATCAATTAGCTTTCTTATACCTTCTTTTAGGGGGGGGGGATCAATCATCATAATACAATAGAAGACATGTGCTAGGTATTGCCAGATAGGTGCTACTCGCGTTTTTTATTATTCCCTTATGACTACGGGCATATTTCATTAAGACCAAAACAAGGAAAATAAGATATTGATAATATATTTAAGTTAAAAATTTTGTGCTCCCACGTCACAGACAAGGCATTATTCACGACTGCAACACGATTACAAGTGTGGCTTTGATGTTTGTATTTTGACTTGGCCGCCCACACGTTTTCAATTGGGTTGAAATCTGGAGAGCTGGGTGGATGTGACAGAAGAGCGATGTTGGGATGTTCACGAAACCAATCTTTGACAACGCGGCTAATATGGATGGGATCCGTTTCAGGAAACACCATATCTCTAACTGTTGGCAGGAAAGTCTCCTCAAGGATTTCTACATATCTGTTCGCGATCACATTCTCTGGTTCAAATCCGTTAAATGATAAACTGCATTAAATTATATAAAAAGAGAGATATATGAAAATGTTTTAGCGTTCTACTGAAACAAACCCCTTTCTTCAGAGCGAAGCGAAATAGGAGGGGAGGGATGGTGTCGTTCCTACCTGGTGTTTTGCTGACGCGATACATACCTCGCAGCGTTGGTGCATTTTTTTCTCTCTCGTCGCAGATTATTTTCGTATCCTAGTAGGCTTGTGGTTTGTCTGCATATTGCAAGGCATATCCCATCCTTTTCGGGAACAAGATAATCATGTCAGTGAATCCTCCATAGGAATTCCGGAACACTATTCGATACCTTATGAAACGGAACGAGACCAATTCGAACCCCCCAAATCCCAACATTTCCGTAACATAAGGTTCTGTTCGTTATTGAGTGTTTCGACACCCCTCCTAACGATGGTTTTCTTTGTAACGAACAACAAAACAGTAGCAACGAAACAACAGAAACAATAATAATGTGAAGACAAGCACAATAACAAACAAGGGTTTCAAGCACCCAACTATTTGATTTAAACAGTCAAATAGCTGGGTGCTCCTTTTCCTATGTAACGTGTACATTATGTACTATGCGTTTCAGGGGCCTTGACCCATCGTTTTTCGCAAATATCTTCCAAACGGCAGTCAGATGAGTATGGCCCTTTGGCGCGGTATGCTTCACACCCTGCTCTGTTTTTGGGCATCATAGTGCATTCCCAAATTTACTTAATTGGGGCGTATACTCTTTACTCGGAGTGCCTTGTATCCTTCAGCCGAGAAAGGCATTCGAACATGTAAAGCGGACGCAGTTGTGACGCCTCTCTCTCCTTCCTTGCCTCCCCCCCCCTTCCCTCCCTCCTCGCCTCCTTCCTCACTCACTCCCCCTTCCCGTCCTCCTTCACTCTGCCTGTCCCCTCCCCTGTCTCCCTCTCTCTCTTCCATTAAATATATATATAATGTAAATGTATATATACATGTATATATAATGTATATATGTATATATATGTAATGTATATATGATTATATATATAATTGTATATATATGATTATATATATGATTGTATATATATGATTATATATATAATTGTATATATATTTCATATATACATACATATATATGAAAATAATTATATGTTTATGTGCATTAATAAGATAAATAAGTTATTGTTGAGTATGGCAGGATGGTTCACGCAAACGACCCTGATCAATGCTCTACCCTGTAAAGGCGTTTTGTAGCGGACGTTATGTTATGATGAGCCTCGGACAGGAGTCACTGTCGTAAAGCATGCCTAACGGATTTCGCGTACATGCGTGTGTGTGTGTGTGTGTGTGTGTGTGTGTGTGTGTGTGTGTGTGTGTGTGTGTGTGTGTGTGTGTGTGTGTGTGTGTGTGTGTGTGTATATTATATATTATATATACATATATATTATATACATATATATTATATATATATATATATATGTTATACATATATATATTATATATATTATACTCACACACAAACACACACACACACACACACACACACACACACACACACACACACACACACACACACACACACATATATATATATATATATATATATATATATATATATATATATATATATATATATATGAATATCCTTTGCTCTTTGTTGTCGTGGTGGGGGGAGGGGGTAGGAGTGGGAGACTGAGGTCCAGTGTAGGGATCACCTATGCCTTTGACCCTAGCCCTCGCCTCCACTAATTTTGCATTTGTCTTTTCTCTTCCCCCTTTTCTTTTCCTTCTCTTCTTTATCTTCTGTCCATTTCCTAGGGTATAAGAGCCTTGCTGAAAGTATGAAAGACTGGCATTATGTCAGTTATGAACGGGAGTCCAGGGGCACGATATTTCCTAGGTTGATGCCAAGTCCTTATCCCAAATGGAGACCCTGTTTCTTTCCCCTCCTAATTTCAGGCCCAGCATGGTCAATAATGAAGATTCTTACATTACTCGGCCTTCAGAATATACCCTTTCCTCTCCCAACATCCTCTACTACATCTACTGCACCGTCTTCTTCACTGTCTACCCTCACCATCCTTATTACTACTCTTCATCCCTATTGTCCTGCCCACAGTACTACCTCACTCCGCACCACCCCCTCTTCCTCCCGCCCTCGTCCTTCTACTGCCTCCATCACAACAAACCTTTTGAGCACCTTTTTGACCTAGCCATGTAGGATCAATTCTTTGTGATTCCCCCTACAGCCTCTTACTCTGGCAATACCCTTCTCTTCACACAATGTCTCCGGAAACAAGCAGGCAAAGTTTCTTCTGCAGATCGCTCACGCCTTTCCACAGTTACACCAGAGTCCCAAGCTCGTGCACTATCTACCCTGACTGTCCTCACTGGCAAACCTATTCCTGCCCAACCCCATTCCTCCCTTAATACTTGTACCGTAACTGTTTCCGTCTCCCCGTCTGATTGTCCTATCTACGATAATGACTGTGGAAATGACCTGGTCGCTTGCCGAAGTGTATGTTGCTGGAGTGCCCTGCCTTGTCCGACCATGTCGACCTCTTCCTCGTCAAAGTGTTGGCACTTTGGCCACCTAGCCAAATACTGTCGCTCCTGCTGTCCTCTGTCATGACCGTTCAAATTGCTCCACTCAGTCATGTGTGCCGATTGTGGTGGCTCCCATAATGTATTTCAAAGAATCTGCCTTGCATACACGCTTGAATCTGAGGTAGCAGTTCTCAGACTCAAACTAGGCACCACTCTATGAGGCCAGACAGTAAGCACGCCGACGAGATTTTTCTCGCTCTGCCTATTCCAAAACTACCCTTGACTCCGCTCCTCTCCCATCTTCTCATGATGTCTCAGCATCTCCCCCAGTATCTTGTTCCGCTATCCCGAACATCCTACCTTTACTCCCTCTCTCCTCCAACAAATACCTTTTCCAGCCTAAATCCAGATAATCCAATCTATACCACTTCCCTGATGCCTACCCATCCTCCTCACTCTGCCTGTCGCACCAAACAACCTCAACGTTCCACCCCATCTACCACATCCTCTCCTACATCCACCTTTTTCTATGTTCAGACATCTATCCTCTCTTCTCCTCAATAGAAACCTATATTTCTCAGACCTCCTTACCCAACTCCCCACCAGCAACTCATGAAGACATCCAAAACTTCCTAACCGTGACCCAATAGAACGCTCTGTTCCCTCATCCACCCTCCAATCTCTCTTTTACTATTCGCTCTACACCCAAAGTATTTGCCGATATCCACCCTCCTCCTCAAGTTCCCCCTACCTCTCTTCCTCCCACGCTCCCCTAAAACACCCCATCCTCTCCTCCACGTGCACCACCACTCTCTCTTCCTTGCCCATTATCCTTACCGCTCCCCACTGGATGCTCACGTGACTCCCTTATGTCACAACAATGTTCTTCGGATCCCTCCCTTCCTGGCGTTCTTCCTGATATTTCACCACCTTACTTGCTTATCTCTTTCTCCGGATTCTTTTCCTACTTCTCCAACCACCACTACCACCCATATTACTCGCTGATTGTTTCATGATGGCTCTTTTGTAGTTTTCCTCATACAGTGTTACTCCCTTCCTCTGACACACAGATACTCTCCATTTGATCCAATCGCCCTTTGCCCTTAACCCCTCCCCCTTCTACAAGTCCCCGCTGTGCTCCATTTGCTATCCCCTCTTTACCTTTTTCACTACCATACTCTCCTGCATTTTGTCCTGATCGTGAACTCATTTTAACCCTTTTCGCCATAGTACGTTATCATCATGCTAAAAATAGGAGCTTCGCCCCCAAGCCGCACCGTATCGCTTTGTGATGAATATGCCGCTGATGACCTTAAATGTTGACGTGACAGAAAATATTCAATTAAAAGAAATATATACATAGAGATATATTCCATGATGTCGCTCACTGGAGTAACGCCAGATATTTTTGAGGGAGTTTGGTTGGATAAATCTACATATCCCTTTCAGCATCAAAGGTTATTTGAACACTGGTCGGTACCTGAGGAAAGGAAAAAGTCCGCTTTTTTTGTCATCTTACTAATATATAAATATTAATCCACGCACACACATGCATATACATGTGTGTATATATATATACATATATACATATATATACATATCATACATATAAAAATATTGTCTTTCTCTCTTTCCATATGTGTGTGTGTGTGTGTGTGTGTGTGTGTGTGTGTGTGTGTGTGTGTTGTGTCTGTATCTGTGTGTCTGTGTGTCCCGAAAAAGGTAGAAAGACTGAGATGAAATAGAAAAAAAGATAAACAGAGGAATTATCTGAAAGAAACAAAGTCAGCCGCTTGCCAAACGCAAACTCAAAGTATGTGTAATGTTTTATCCTTTAAAAGCGACTTGTTCGTCACGGGAGGTGACGAACAAGTAAGGAGGGAGACGGTTCATATTATCATAACCATCTTCGATTTCACTGACACACTAACACCACAAGAACCGTTAATGTAATCATCGTCGCTACAACCATAACCATTACAACCGCCACCTTGACCCCAAACCCACGTCAGAATCATCACCAATGCTAATGTTCCTCACATCATCGAAATTCATTTTATGGATGATTCATGTTTCGTTTAATGACTAGCATGTAAAAGTTTTCTTGGTTATAGAAAAAATAATAATGTCCAGTGACACCAACTGAAGAATATGGCTTTCCAATATGTATGATTATTCTTTGATGATTTAGATATAGGTAAAGTTATCAAGTTCGATCTATATGTGCATGGGTGGCAAATGCTCTTTACTAGCTTTTGTCTGGGAACACTGTCTGTCAGTCATACAA
>NW_023657460.1:0-5000 GCF_015228065.2 Penaeus monodon | reverse complement strand
TTTTTTTTCTTCAGCTGAAGATCATATCGCAGGACTTGTTAAGGCTGGGTCACGGTCGAGGCAGAGCCGCATTAGCGGCGTGGGTGTCGTGGCCGCGGAGTGTTTCAGCTGATCCGCTGCTCGAGGCGGTTAGGGCGGCACATGTGCCGCTAGGTGATGGGAGAGTCTGGGCGGGGGGACTTGTTGCAGACGGCGTTGCGCAAGTACTGGGTAATATTCACAGCCGTGGAGGGTGGGGTCTCGGGGGGTGTGGCGGGGCGAGGAGGCTCATTTGCGACGATTTTGGTGGACGCATTCGCGTTGTTTTTCCCGACGTGATGGGCCCTTTGTATCTTGGCTGTGGTGTTGAATTTGTCTGGCAGGATTCGCTGTATCTGCGTATGTTCCCATGTCTTGTTGGTGTCCTCGGGCACTCCGTCAAACCTGAGGTTGTTGCGTCGACTCTGGTCGTCGAGATGGTCAGCGCGCTCCTTCTCGTTTTCCGTAGTTCTTTCGAAAATTGCTTTAGCTCATTTGTTACGAAAGCCAGATTTGGACGGACGTTATTATCTTTGAAGCTCCTTCTTGACACCATCGAGTTCGTTTTGCGAGAATGGGAGACTCTCCCGCAAGTCGGTCGTGGTATTGTTCAGTTTTTCATCTGTGGTGGACATTTAATTTCGCGGTTTGTCGATGATCTCTAAGAAGAACTTACGCTGCTGGTCGTGCAATGCGTCCACTTCGTTGCGAGTCAGGGTGGTGGGAGGGGAGCGCTGGTTTTGGAGCACACTCTCTCTCTCTCTCTCCTCTCCTCTCCTCTCCTCTCCTCTCCTCTCCTCTCTACCCCTCTCTCTCTCTCTCTCCTCTCTCTCTCTCTCTCTCTCTCTCTCTCTCTCTCTCTCTCTCTCTCTCTCTCTCTCTCTCTCTCCTCTCCACCCCCCCCTCTCTCTCCCTCCCTCCCTCCCACCCTCCCTCCCTCCCTCCCTCTGTTCCTCCCTCCCGGTTCCTACCTCCACTCTACCACCTTACCTTCCTCTCCATCTTCTTTCCTCCCCTCCTGTCTCTACCCCTCCCCCCTCTCTATTTAATCAGCTCTCTCTATCTCTCTTCCTCCCTCCTTCTTCCCTTCCTCTCCCTTCCTCTTTTACCTCCCTCTCTCCCTCCCTCTCCTTTCTGTCCTCCTTTCTCTCTCTCCATCTTCCCTCTCTCTCCCTCCTTCCTCTCCGCATCCTCTCTCTCATCTCCCTCCTACCCTTCCCCTCTCCTCTCTCCTCTCTCCCTCTCCTCTCTCCTCTCTCATCTCCTCTTCCTTCTCTCTTCTCTCTCTTTCTCTCCTCTCCTTCCTCTCTCTCTTCTCTCTCTCTCTCTCTCTCTCTCTCTCTCTCTCTCTCTCTCTCTCTTTCTAACCCTCTTTTTCTCTCTCTCTCCCTTCTGTCTCGTTGCCTTCGAATGGGTTTTGTCTCAACGAGTCATTGTGTGTGTGTGTGTGCTACTATTACAACTACTATTACTATTACAACTGCCATCACCTCTTCTGCTACTATCACTATTGCTATCTCCCTTCTCTCTCCCTTCCCTCCCTCACTCCTTTTCCTTTTCTCCCTCCCTTCCCTTATTCTTATTTACTCTCCCTCATCCCCCGCTCTCTTTCTCTCGCCATCTCCCTCATTCTCTTTATCTCCCTCTCGTTTTACTCTCCCTCTCCTCTCCTCTCCTCTCCTCTCCTCTCCTCTCCTCTCCACCCCTCTCCCTCTCTCTCCTTCCTTCCCTATCTCTTTCTCTCTCTTCCTCCCTCCTTCTTCCCTTCCTCTCCCTTCCTCTTTTACCTCCCTCTCCCCCTCCCTCTCCTTTCTGTCCTCCCTTCTCTCTCTCTCTGTCTCACTAAATCATTCACGCTCTCTCTCACCCTCTCTCTCTCCCCCTTCCCTCCACCCCTCTCCTCTTCCCTCCCTCCCTCCCTCCCTCTCCATGCCTCTCTAACCCTCTCCTTTTCTCCCTCTCCCTATTCTTCCTTCTCTCTCTCTAACCCTCTTTTCTCTCTCTCTCTCTTCTCTCTCTCTCTCTCTCTCTTTTTTTCTCTCTCTTTTTTTTTCTCTCTCTTTTCTCTCTCTCTCTCTTCTCTCTCTCTCTCTTTTCTTTCTTTCTTTCTTTCTCTTTCTCTTCCTTCTCTCTTCCTCTCTCTCTCTCTCTCTCTCTCTCTCTCTCTCTCTCTCTCTTCTCTCTCTTTCTCTCTCTTTCTCTCTCTTTCTCTCTCCCCCCCCCTCCCTTCCTTTTTTTTCCTTCCCTCCCTCCCTCCCCCCTCTCTTTTCTGCCCTCCCTCCTCTCTCTCTCACTAACTTACACTCTTTCCATTCCTCTCCCTCTCTCCCTTCCTCTCTAACCTTGTTTTTTCTTCCTCCCCCTCCCCCCTCTTCTCTCCCTCAGTCTCCCTCCCTCCCTCTTCTCTCCTTCGCTCTCTAACCATCTCTTTTTTCCCTATCCCTCTTCCTCCCTCTCTCCCTCCCTCCCTTTCTAACCCTCTTTTCTCTCTCTCTCCCTTCTGTCTCGTTGCCTTCGAATGGGTTTTGTCTCAACGAGTCATTGTGTGTGTGTGTGTGCTACTATTACAACTACTATTACTATTACAACTGCCATCACCTCTTCTGCTACTATCACTATTGCTATCTCCCTTCTCTCTCCCTTCCCTCCCTCACTCCTTTTCCTTTTCTCCCTCCCTTCCCTTATTCTTCTTTACTCTCCCTCATCCCCCCTCTCTCTTTCTCTCTCTCGCTGTCGCTCTCGCTATCTCCCTCTCGCTTTACTTCTCTCTCCCTCCCTCCCCCCCTCCCTCCCTCCTCTCCACCCCTCTCCCTCTCTCTCCTTCCCTCCCTCCCTCCCTATTTCTCTCTCTTTCTCCCTCCCTTCCTACCTCCACTCTACCACCTTACCTTCCTCTCCATCTTTCCTCCCCTCCTGTCTCTACCCCTCCCCCTCTCTATTTATTCAGCTCTCTCTATCTCTCTTCTTCCCTCCTTCTTCTCCCCTTCCTCTCCCTTCCTCTTTTACTTCCCTCTCCTTTCTGTCCTCCCTTCTCTCTCTCTCACTAAATCATTCACTCTCTCTCCCTTCCTTCCTCTCCATCTCCCTCTCCTCTTCCCTCTCTCCCTCCCTCCCTCCCTCCCTCTCCTCTTCCCTCTCTCCCTCCCTCCCTCTCCATGCCTCTCTAACCCCTCCTTTTCTCCCTCTCCCTATTCTTCCCTCTCTCCAACCTTACCTCTCTTTCCGTACATCACTCTCCCTTCCTCCCTCTCTAACCCTCTTCTCTCTCTCTCTCTCTCTCTCTCTCTCTCTCTCTCTCTCTCTCTCTCTCTCTCCTCTCTCTCTCTCTCTCTCTCTCTCTCTCTCTCTCTCTCTCTCTCTCTTTCTTTCTCTTTCCTCCCTCCCTCTTCTTCCCCTCCTCTCCCTCCTCCTTGTGTCGCTTACTGTCTTTAAGGACTCACTAAAACAGCATTTGTTAGCGCAATATAATCAGCCAATAAGAAAAAAAAAAAAAAAATGTGTAGAATGCTGCTCCATGGTCATGTTGTTATATGAAGTGTTTATCTGCTTTATTCCTCATTCTGTTTAGCTAGTAGATGATTAGGAATAATAGTGATTATATCTATGATTGAACTTATTCATATGACTTACGGTGACTGTTTTTTTTTTTTCTTTCACATATTGTCGATTTAAATAATAATGGAACTAATCTATATTTGTATTGTATTTCAACTGTCCAGTTTGTAAATGTTTTTGGCTAAATAAACAAATTTAATTCTATCTCACTCACTCTCTTCATCATCTTCCCTCCCTCTCTTAACCCTCTCTTTCTCTCTCCCTTTTCCTTTCCCTCTCCCTTCTGTCAGTGTTTGTCTGTGCGTGTCAGTCAGTCTTTTTATATGTGTGTTCTCACGCTTTTGGCTGCGTGCGTACTACTACTACTATTACTACTACTTCTATTACTACTGCTGCTTCCTCCCCTCTCCCTCCCTGCTCATCCTTCCTCTTTACCTTCCTCCCTCTCTGTCGCTCACTCTACCTCCCGCTCTCTCTCTCTCCCTCCCTCACTCCCTCCCCTCTCCCTCTCCCCCCTCTCCCTCTCCCTCTCCCTCTCCCTCCTTTCCTATCTCTTTATCTCTCTTCCACCCTTTCTTCCTCCCTCCTTTCCTATCTCTTCTCTCTCTCCCTCTCCCTCCCTCCCTTCCTTTTTTTTCCTGCCCTCCCCCCCTCTCTTTTCTGCCCTCCCTCCTCTCTCTCTTCACTAACTTACACTCTCTCCCTTCCTCTCCCTCCTCTTCTCTTCCCTATCTCTTTTTCCCTCTCTCTCCCTCTCTCTCCCTCCTTCCCACTCTCTCATTCTAACCCACCACCACCGCCCACCACCTTCACCACCCACCGCCACCACCACCACCACCCACCACCACCACCACCACCACCACCACCTTCACCCCACCCACCCCTTCACCACCACGCCACCACCACACCACCACCCACCCACCTTCACCACCCCACCACACCTTCACCACCCACCGCCACACACCTGACCTCACCACCCCCACCACCACCACCCACCACCCACCACCACCCACCACCCAAATTCACCACCCACCACCACCTTCACCACCCACCACCACCTTCACCACCCCCACCACCACCACCCACCACCACCACCACCATCACCCACCACCACCACACCACCTTCACCACCACCACCAACCACCTTCACCACCCACCACCACCACCACCACCTTCACCACCCACCACCACCACCACCACCACCCACCACCACCACCCACCACCACCACCCACCACCACCACCACCTTCACCACCCACCACCACCACCCCACCCCACCCACCACCACCACCCCACCTTCACCACCCACCACCCACACCCACCCCCACCACCCCCCCCACCACCCCTTCACCACCCACCTCACCACCACCACCTCCACCACACCACCACCACCCACCACCACCCACACCACACCCACCCACCCACCAC
>NW_023657459.1:20000-22500 GCF_015228065.2 Penaeus monodon | reverse complement strand
GTCACTTTGGATTAAAAAAAGGTCATTTTCCTGTTTTGCCCTGACCTCACTTTCTCTTTTCCCGGTCGGTGGCGACATGGGAAGGATCAAATTGACAGCTTGGTTTCCCTGTATTTTGGTTGTTATTTTTGTTGACACCTTGGGAATTAACCATAGCAATGTTACATTGCTTTTTGGTGTCACGTTCTATCGGCGCTAGAGCGAAGCATGTAACATAATTTTATTAAATGTATTATTTGAATATAGCGTAGGATTTTCCCCCCATATCATGTGCACAGAATTGCCCGAAAATTGCCCCGGGGTTGGGGTAAACGCCTAATAGATCTGCGCTCCGTCGTTCGAAAGTGGGTTTACAATAAACCGAAGTTATTTGTTCGGCATTTTTTGAGTCGGTGTGACCCACGGTTATGTAGGACTGGGGTTTTTAAGCTAGAATCATTATTCGCTTATTAATCACACCTTTCTCTCCCTCCCAAGTCGCTTGCATGTTTTGGGTACACCCGAGCGTTTGTGTGATTCGTGAAAATTTATATATCCTTCGGGAATTTTGCGAGCGCCCATTACAGATACGCAGAAGAGAGCAGGGTTATTATTTTCCCTGGCTCAAGTCGCTTCAGTCATATAACGGCATTTTGGGTATAGGATCCCCCCGTTATTGAGTTTTATTGAAGTCTGACGTCCCAAAGCTAGACATGTACCTCGGCAGTTCAGATTTCTGACCCCGAGAAGATTTGCTTGATTAAAAGTTGGCGAATTTTTTTTTTATATCACTTTTCATTCATGCGTACATTCTGTCGCATATCATTATATGTTGAATTCAATGTGGTAGTTGAAATAATCTAAATAGCTAGCATTGCTAATTTACTTCAGTTTTGTTATAGTGAACTTTAAATATTCGTGTTAGTGATTCATTCTCTGTGTGAGGTAACTCGCCTTCCCTCTCATTAACGCTAGCTGTCACTCACACATGGCATACACACAACCTTCACCTCACTCACACACATAGGACAAAAGACACTGTCCCTTTTTCATTAATAAGGCTGGTTGCTGTCTTAGTGCCGGCGTAAAGATTTATTGTGTATCTCTTTAGCCCGCAATTTTGTCCGTCGTGACGAGTGGTTCGTACATAATGTACAAGTTACACTATTTCTTATCTGTGTGACGACTATGGTTCAATAGATCTTCGCGGATCGCCGATGTCGTTCCCTTATCTATTCTCATATCTATCAGAGGGGGGTGGGTAGTTCAAGTCAGGTCTTTGCGGACTACTGACGTCTCCCTCTTCTATTTTCTTCTTTATCTTTGAGAAAGTAAAACACAAAATAAAAAAAAGACGAAAAAAATTTTTTAAAAAAAACCAACATCAATTTCATAAATAACCGGCTAGTGGTAGATAACACCCACTCTTCTCTGTTGCCTTTCTTTTTCTCTTACTCTGGCCCTTACGTGTATGATCTGGCTCCCCGACTATATATTGCAGTCGGACCGACACGGCACCGAAGGAGAACCTCCCAGCAGTTCCGGTCACTTTACGATCCCGTGGGAAGGACGTCATCGAAGATCGCCATAGGCCCGCGGACCAAGATTTTCATCAGAAAAGTATTAAGCCGTCCCAGTGTAGTGGACGGGCGTTGCCTGCCGGAACCTTTGCTGCAGGTACCAGTCGCCCCAGAATGCTGTGCAAGGCGACGCCTGGCGGACGCCTGCAGATCCAATAAACTGCAGGAGTTCGTAGCGCAGGTATCAGCCGCCCCGGGGATGCCCCCCCTGCCCCGACGGGGGACGTGTGGACGCGAGAAGGACCTGGACGAGATCTTGAGGAAAGTGTGGACGAGGACGCCGCCGAGTTAGGCCTGGACGAGGACTACGAGGAGGTTTAGACGAATCCGAAGTCAAGGAGGACCGGTGCGACACTTTCGAGGACGTGTGGACATCAAGGACGGACAGACTACACCAAGGACCAGGAGGATGAGGACGGGCAGGGACGAGCAGCCACGAAGATGCACCAGGACGCGCACGAGAACGAGACGACCAGCCAAGTTAGGTCGCCCTTGAAGGCGCCCCGAGGGCGAGGCGCGAGTAGGTGCCGAGCAATATAGGATGTGGATAATTCTACAGGATGTGGATAAATCTATTCTGTTACCAGTGGACCATGTGGCTGGTTACCATGTGGATCCAAAGTCCCAAATAAGAACCACCCGCTCAGGCGAGGGCGGAGGTCATATCTTATATCTGACCTCGTTTGACTGGGGGTTCGTGATAAGCTGCCACCGCGCTAAAGTCAGTCCTCGCCTCCCTCCGGGTGGGTTGACCGTGACCTCCGCGCGGCCCGATTACCCGTATAAAATAGACATGTCTCGTGTGTTTTATTTCTGCGTGGTATCAACTCTCAGAAAAAAAGAGTCAAGCCGTTAACAAGTATAACTACCCTCTGTTTCCCATTGTACTAAGGATGAAAGCCTTTTACATATATATGTGTGTGTGTGTGTGTGTTGTGTGT
>NW_023657459.1:0-10000 GCF_015228065.2 Penaeus monodon | reverse complement strand
CGCAAAAAAAATTTAAGCCCGTGAAATGAGACGAAGTGTATATACATAATATACCTTTTGTGCGGACGTAAAATGACGGTTTTGCATGTAAAAAATCATAGTAATAAAAATATATATATATATATATATATATATATTATATATTAATTATAATGTGTGTGTGTGTGGTGTGTGGTGTGTGTGTGTATATCCCACACACCCCCACACAACACCCCACACACACACACACACACACACCACCCACACACAAAACCCAACAACCCATACACACACACAATCCCACACACGCAAAAAATTATATATTATTATAATATATATATTATATATTATATATATATATATATATATATCAAAATTATATATATTTTTTTTTTTTTTTCCAACAGCCATTCTTTCCACTGCAGGACATAGGCCTCCTCATTCCTTCCCGAAGGTTATAGGGGCAGAGCCACCCTTGCATGATTGAATCCCCTTCCCTAATCACGCGGTTTGTGCCCGGGGTCATTTCCCCCTACGATACATCGCTCAAGGCGATATGTCTTATAGATACAATAATACATAATATACATGCATTATATATATATTATATATATATATATTATATATTATATATAATAATGTGTTTATGTGTGAGTATACAACACACCCCACACAACACACACACACACACAAAACCCACACACACACACACACACACATATATTTATAAAATATAATATATAATAAATATTATATAATATAATAATAAAAACATTTATTATTTTAATATTTTATGTAATTATATAATATATATATATATATATATATATATTTTTAAAAATATATATATATATATATATATATATATATATATATTTATAATACTATATTATATATAATATATTATTTATATATATATAATTTTATATTGTGTGTGTTTTGGGGTGGTGTGTGTTGTGGGGTGTGTTGTGGTGTGTGTGGTGTGTGTATAATATATTATATATATTTATATATTATATATAAAATATAAAATTATATTATAATATACATACAAATATATATATATATATTTATATTTTATATATAAAAATATATATATAAAATGTATGTATATATTCTATCTATGCGTGTGTGTGTGTGGTGTGTGTGTGTTGTGTTTACGTGAGTAGTTGTAACAATACATTTAATGCGTTATTTTCATATATATATATATATATATATAAAATTTTAATATAATTATATATTATTATTATTATATATAATATATATATTATAAGTGTATTATCACACCACACACAACACACACACACACACACAGTATATATAATATATATATATATATATATTATATATATATAAAATTATATATATATATATATAATATATAATCATACACACATATAAATATATATGATATATATTCTATATTACGGGTTGTGTGTATGTTGTATGTTATATATATATATTATATTATATTTATATATATATATATATATATAATATATATATATATAAAAAAAATCAGCGTCATGCCGAACACGAGCGGGCGATGCATGTGGTGGGTGCATCCATGCACTGCTTTGATTTAAATAATTTAGGAAAAATCAAACCTAGATCCCATGAGTTCCGGGCAAGGAACTTCACCCGTTTGCCTTTTTACCCACTGGGGGGTAAGGTAGCCGAAGATGTTGGTCCCAACTCGTAAGGTGGAGGAGGATTTCAAAAGGAAAACACGGTACTCTCCGGGGAAAGGAACTGGGGACCCTCCCACTACTCACTCCAAGTCATCACACGTGGAAGCTGCAATTAGATATCATGCTGTGCCCCCGTTAATTTTTTTTTTGAAAGGCCGCGGGGGCGAAGGGTTTAGAGCATCGGACTCAACACTGTCACGACGGTAACTGAATTCGAGGGTTCGAGTCACCGGCCGGCGCGTTTTTCCCCTTTGGGAAAGGGAAAATTTCACCTCGTTTGCCTACCTAGCCCTGGGGGGCCAACCCACCCCAAGCAGTGGGGTCCCAACCCGGGTAAGAAGAGAGAATGTTACCTAAAAGGTACCACCGGCACTCTCCGTGGAAAGGAACGGGGGACCCTACCACGAGAATCACAACATGAAAACTACAATTAAGTACATGCGGCCAGGGCGGCTCAGACTGAACCTCCGTTAAAAGAAGAAAGGCCGCTTTTGGGCCGAGTGGTTAGGGCATGGGGACCCAAGCTGTACGACCCCCATCTGATTTTGGGGGGTTCGAGCCCCGGGCCGGGCGTGTTGTTCCCTTGGGAAAGGGAACTTCACCTCGTTTGCCACCTAGCCACTGGGGGGCCAAGGCACCCCAAAGTCATGCTGGTCCCAGCCCGGATAAATAGAGGAATGATTCCTAAAAGGTAACCCGGCACTCTCCGGGAAAAGGGAAACGGGGGACCCACCAGTACCACTCCAAGAGCATCAAAACTGAAAACTCAATTAAATACCTGCTGTGACCAGGGCGGTTCAAACTGAACCTACCGTTAAAAAAAAAAAAAAAAAAAAAAAAAAAAATATATTATATATTTTATATATATATTAAAGTATATATATATATATATATATATAATATATATTATAATAATATATATTATATATATATACTATATATATATATATATATATAATTAATATATTATATATATAACATTATAAATATATATTGAAGTAGATAGATAGATAGAAGTTCAAGATAGTGATATAGATTACTGTAATATGTAACAAAACCACAAACACACACACACACACACCACACATAATATGTAAAAGGCTTCATCCTTAGTACAATGGTGAAAGAGGGTAGTTAATTGTTAAGGGCCCTTGACCTTTTTTTCTGAGAGTTGATACCAGCAGTATAAAAAAAAAGAGACATGTCTATTTATAGGGTAATCGGGCCGCGCGGAGGTCACGGTAACCCCCCGGAGGGAGGGGGACTGACTTTAGCGCGGGGGCCCAGCTTATCCGAACCCCCAGTCAAACGAGGCAATATAAGTAACCCCGCCCTCGCTGAGGGGGGGGGTTTCTTTTTTGGGATTTTGGACCCAATGGTAACCACCCCAAATGGTCCATGGTAACAGAAATGATTTATCCACATCCGTGGGAATTATCCACATCCTTATTGCTGGGCCCACCTCCCGCCCCTCGCCCTCGGGGCCCTTTAAAGGGCGACCTAACTTGGCGGTCGTCTCGTTCTCGGCGTCGCCCGGTCATTTCGGGCTGCTGTCCCGTCTCCTCTCCTCCTGGCCGGGGTGTAGTCTGTCCGTCCTTGATTCCACACGTCCTCGAAAGTGTCGCACCGGTCCTCCTTACTTGGATTTCCAAAACTCCTCGTATCCTCGTCCAGGCTAACTCGGCGGCGTCCTCGTCCACACTCCCACAGATCTCGTCCAGGTCCTTCTCGCGTCCACACGTCTCGTCGGGGCAGGGGGGGCACTCGGGGCGGCGATACCCCCCCCCCCGCTACAACTCCTGCAGTTATTGATCTGCAGGCGTCCGCCAGGCGTGCCTATGCACAAACATTCTGGGGCGATGGACCTGCGCAAAAGGTTCCCGGGGGCAAGCCCGTCCACTACCCTGGGGCGGCTTAATACCTTTTTTGATAAAAACTTGGTCCGCGGGCCTATGGCGATCTTCGATGACGTCCTTTTCCCCCCCGGGATCGTAAAGTGACCGGAATGCTGCATTTCCTTCGGTGCCGTGTCGGCCCCACTGCAATAAAATAGTCGGGAGCCCGATCAAAACGTAAGGGCCCGAGAAGAGAAAAAGAAAGGCAACAGAGAAGAGTGGGTTTACTCCACTAGCCGGTTTTTTATGAAAATTGATGTTGGTTTTTAATTTTTTTGTCTTTTTTTTTATTTTGTGTTTTTTCTTTCTCAAAATAAAAAAGAAAATAGAAAAGGGAGACGTTCCGTAGTCCCCAAAGACCTGACTTGAACTACCCACCCCTCTATAGATATGAGAAAGAAAGGGGAAAGACATCGGGGTCCCCGAAGATTATTTGAAACCCTAGTCGTACACAGAAAGAAAAGTGTAACTTGTACATTATGACGAACCACTCTCACGACGGACAAAATTGCGGGGTAAAGAGATACACAATAAATCTTTACCCCCGGCCCCTAAGACAGCAACCCGCCTTATTAATGAAAAAAAGGGCAGTGTCTTTTGTCCTAGTGTGGATGAGGTGAAGGTGTGTGTGTAGCATGTGTGAGTGACAGCACTTTAAAGAGAGGGAAGGCGAGTTTCCCCACACAGAGAAGAATCATAAACGAATATTAACGTTCACTATAACAAAACTGAAGTAAAAATTTGCAATGTAGCTATTTTAAAATTTTTTCAACTACCACATTGAATTCAACATATAAAATGGACAGAATGTCGCATGAAGAAAGTAATAAAAAAAATTTCCAACTTTTTAAACAAGGGAAAACTTCTCGGGGTCAGAAATCTGAACTGCCGAGGGGCATGTCTAGCTTTGCACGTAGACTTAATAAAACTCAAAAACGGGGGGACCCATACCCAAATGCCGTATATGACTGAAGCGACTTGAGCCAGGGAATATAATAACCCCGCTCTTTCTGGTATCTGTAATGGGGGCTCGCAAAATTTTCCCCAAGGTATATAAATTTTTGAATCACACAAACGCTCGGGGTGTACCCCAAAAATGCAAACGACTTGAGGAGGGAGAGAAAGGTGGATTAACAAGCGAATAATGATTCTAGCTTAAAACCCTAGTCCCACATAAAAGTGGGTCACACCGACTCAAAAAATGCCGAAAAATAAATTCGGTTTATTGTCCTACTTTTTTGACACGGAGCGCAGACTATTAGGCGTTTACGCAAACCCCGGGGGAATATTGGGCAATTCTGTGCACTATGATATGGGGGGAAAATCCTACGCTATATTCAAATAATACATTTAATGAAATTATGTTTCTGCTTCGCTCTAGCGCCGATAGAACGGTCACAAAAAGCAAGAACAATGCTATGGTTAATTCCCAAGGCGTCAACAAAAATAACAACCCAAAAAACAGGGAACCAAGCTGTCAATTTTATCCTTCCCCATGTCGCCACCGACCGGGAAAAGAGAAAATGAGGTAGGTCAAGACAGGAAAAACCCTTTTTTTAATCCAAAAAGACCGCAAGAGAAAAAAAAGGACGGTCAGGTCGGAGCGAAAGGTTTGGACGAGATAAAATGAAAAAGGTATTCGTGATAAGATAAATCACGATCGCGTTAAAACGTTTCAGATGAAACAATATTTCTAAATCGAGAGAAATAATTAATTACTTAAAAACGAACGATTTCATGTTTTTGATCACATATGATCCACGAAATCGTTGGGTGGAAGGCAGTGGGAAAAAGTGCCATTTGCTGTCATTAGACCTTTTAACCCAAAAAAAAAAACGGGTTAAAAAACATGTATGGGGAAGAAGGGAAAAGAAAATAAGAAAAGGGGGCCCAAAAAGTGTACTACGTGTTTTTTTTTTTTTCGAATGTCTTTTAGCGGTCGAGCGGATTTTTTTTCGGGGGGGGTGTGTCCCCGTTGATGCCAAAAGGATGCAACGGCCCCCGCTGCCACCCGATAAACGGGGATAGAACCCTATTACACTGGGTTGCAGTTTTATTGTACTGGGTTTGGCTTGACTCTTTATTTTGAGAGTTTAACCCCTCATAAAAACCACGGACAGTCTTGTTATGGGTAAACGGGCCTGCGGAGGTCAGGTATCCCCCCGGGGGGAGGCGAGGGCGACCTTAGCTCGGTGGGCGCTGGGGACGAACCCGGTCAAACGAGGTCAGATATAAATGTGCCTCTCCCTCGCTGAGCGGGTGGTTTTTATTTGGGACTTTGATCCCCCTTTGGGAACCAGCCACGTGGTAAATAGATTTATCCACATCCCGTAGAATTTTCCACCCCTATACACACACACACACACACACCCACACACACACACACACACACACACACACAAACCCCAATAATTATATATAATATATATATAATATATTATATATAATATATATGTGGTGTGTGTTGTGTGTGTGTGTATCTAGATAATATGCATATATAGTATTTTATAAAACATTAGAAAATAGATAGATGATAGATTTGATAGATATGATATATGTAATATGTACAACCACCAAAAACTCAACATACGTGTGTGTGTGTGTTGTGTTGTTATGAAAAGTATAATAATTAATATATTAAAATATATATAATATAAATTATATATATATAATTATATATATTATAATATATTTATAATATACATATATAATATTTTTATAAATCAATATATTATATATAATATTATATATATATATATATATATTAAATTTTACATTGTATAATATATATAATATATTTTATATATATATATATATATATATATATATATTTATATTAATATATTATATATAAAATATTGTGTGTGTGTGTGTTGTGTGGGGTGTGGTGGGGGTGGTGCGTGCGTGTGTGTGTGTGTCGTATCACAGTATAATATTATATTAATATATAATATATATATATAATCTATTTTATATATTATATATATATATATATTATGTATATATATATATTATATACAGACTTTAACCAGCCACACCACACACCACACACACACAGCACACACATATTATATACACACCACAACCATATATAAATATTATATAATATAATATAATATATAATTATATATATAATATATATTATTATATATACACACACACCACACAACACACACACACACACACACACACACACACACACACACACACTGAATATATTATTAATATATATATTTTATTATATATATATATTATTATTATATAATTATATACAGTAATATATTATATTTTAAAATATATATAATTTTTAAATATATATGATGTATTTATGCACTGCATATATATATACATATATATTATATAATATATATATATATATATATATATAATATATATATATATATATATAATACAGAACACATACCAACCAACACACACACCACACACACCACACACATCAACACACACACAACACACACACACACCAACCACACACACACACAACACAAGCCACATAACACACAAAAAAGAATATATATGTTATATATAGTATTGTATTATTTTAATATTATATATATATCTATATATAAATATATATATATATAATATTTTAATGGTGTGTGGGGGTTTATATATTTATATAATATTATATATATATATATATAATATATATATTTTAAATTATATATATATACATATATTTGTGTGTGTTTTTGTGTGGGTTGTTGTGGTTGTGTGTGTGTGTGTGTGTTGTACTGTGTGTATGTCTGTGTATATATGTATAATGTATATAATATATATATATATATATATATATATATATATAATATATTATATTATATATATATATTTTGATATATACATATATAGACTGTGTGTATATATATATATATATATATATATATATATATATATAATAATATAATATATATATATTATATATGTGGTGTGTATGTAGTATAAAAAAATTTATATGTAATAATATTATATAATATATATATAATATATAAATCTGTATAATTGTATATATTTATATATATATATATTATATATATATATAAATAAAATAAATTATAATATTAATATATAAATTATATTATAAATATATATATATATATTATATATAAAATTATACAACCACACACACCACAAAAATTATTTTATAATATATATATATTATATATTTAATTAAATATATAAAATATATATTATAATATATACATATATATACAATATATGCGACATATAAATTGTTATATATATAATATAAATATATTATATATATAATATTTTAATGTATATAATTATAATATATAAAATATATTTATATTTATAATTTAAATATATATATTATATATTGTGGTGTGTGTGTGTTGTTGTGTGTGTGTGTGTGTGTGGGGGGTTTGTTGTGGGGTTTTGTGTGTGTTTTTTATATATATATATTATATTAATTATATTATAATATTATATATATATATTTTAAAATATGTGTGTGTGTGTGTGTGTGTGGTGTGGTGTGGTGTTGTGTGGGGGGTATATATATATATATATATTATATATTTATATATATATATTAATTATATTAAAATTATGTAGTGTAAATGTAGATATGATATATATGTACACACAGAACACTACTCTCCTTCTCTCTCTCTCTCTCTCTCCACACACAACAATTATTATATTATGTTTTTGTGGTGTATATAATATTTTAATGTATATATATGTAAATATGTATATATATAATAAAACATTGTGAATATATATATAATATTTTATATATATATATATTATATATAATATATATATATATAATATATAATGAAGGATGGTTTTTAAGACAAGAGTACCCCAAAGCTCACACGACCACCGGGACTTTAAGATGTAAACTAGTTCCTCACATCAGCCCTCCAGCAAAGAAACTCAAAAGTTTCTGCAGCAACAAACTAAAGGAATAAAGGAAACCCTTCATCAAAACTCATGAAGAACTCCCTCTTAGGGATAAACCCCTGAGCACATGGGGACACAGCTTAAAAAAGCTCATTCAAAAAATCTCTAAATCCACGGTTCACCTCAAAGATATAAAGGGTGGCTTGATAAAGGGCGAATGCCCTTACAAGTTTTAAAAAAAATTTATACAGATAAGAAGACTGCAATGGCCCAAAAAAAAACGCGAGAAAATGCAAGACAACTGGTGGAAAAGCTTGCTGAGCAACATAGAGTACGCTGACCAAGGTAATCGGCAGCTTTAGGGTTCTCCCTACGACGCAAAGCCCCCTTCGCAAACGGAAAACCCAAGAACTGCTTATTACGGGCATCCATTTTGAAACGTTGGGTCCTAGCACTTCCATTTTGCTCCCCAGTACAAACAAAATTTTGTGAAGAATTTCAGCCCTCTTTCTTTTGCCAACGAAAGCCATAATCTCTAAAGAAAGATAAAGCTACTAGTATTGATGGCTAACTCCAAATGTGGGTTTTATGGTGGGCAAACATTGCTGAGGCTCTGCACAAACCTTTTTTGTGTTAAGGGAGGAAGGGTCGATCCCCCAAAAAACTCCGGGACTCTGTCGTCATCCCCCTTACAAAAAAAGGAAGCAAGTCAGCTTCAAATTGCAGGGGGAAACAATTCTTTCATTGCGGAAAATTCTAACCAAGTCCCCTGAATAGACTGATCCCGACCATCTACCCGAGAGACAATGTGGCTTCAAGGGAAATGAGGGAACTGTGACTGCCAGCTACAAAAAATGTAGGAGAACACAAAAGTTGTATCACAGAGACAATAATAAAATCTAAGTTTATAAATTTTTGGTTTATGATGTTTTTTTTCAAATATGCTATGTTTTATTTTTTTGGTGTGAATATTTTTTTCTATATACTTCTATAAACTTTTTTATTTTGTATAAGGTTTGTGAAATCTAAAGAAAAAGGGAAATTCCCCTTGCTGTGCTAATAGACGGCGTTTTTTTTTTCTCAAAAAATCCTAATTTATCGAAAAAAGAGACTACAGTTTCGAAATCCACCCGGATTTCCCTCTTCAGATCTAAAGATGGAGTCCCGGTGGATTTCGAAACTGTATCCATTTTTAAAAAATCTTTTTTTTTTTTTTTTTTTCATTGGGGTTTTTCTACCATATACCACATGGTTTTACCATTCGGGGATGGGAGTTTTTTCCCTTTGGGGCCCTTTTTTGACATTTCTTCTTGCACGATGTTTAAAGCAAAAATATTTTGAATTTTTAAATTTAAACACAGGTATGTTTCATGGATAATATGTTTTTATCAGTTGTAATTATAGGGTTTTCCCAATAAAATTGTATGGTTATAAGTAGATAGGCATATGATATGTAGAAAAAAATTTTGTATTTCAATGGTATTTTTGTATATTTTCTATATATTCATATATGTAGTAAGAGAAAATTTTATGTACGTATCG
>NW_023657458.1:23186-25686 GCF_015228065.2 Penaeus monodon | reverse complement strand
ATCAACTCTAGTTGTTGATTTTTTTTTGCCAACTTTATTATATTATTTTGTGTTATCCATTTTATTATACTTTTGCCTGGTTTATTAATTTGTTTGTAACTTGTATTATCATTCCAGTATGGATGGTGAGCATTGAAGTCATATATATATATATATATATATATATATATATATATATATATATATATATATATATATATATATATATATATATATATATGTATATTATTAATTTTGGTTCTGTGATTAGGTCTGTATAGTATTGGAATTCTTCTGTTTTTATATCATTACATGGGTTGTATAATATTTATATGTTCAACCACTTGTTTTTGTAGTTTATCTTTATTCCTAGAATTTCTAATCTATTATTATATCTGTCTCTTAGTTTGATTTCTTTGAACTGTTATACCTCCTATAGTTATTTTAAGGGAATTTGTCTTTCTCTTTTAACCATGTCTCTGTTATGGCTATTATGCCTAGAGTTTCTTTGTGTATGAGATATTTTATATATGTTTTCTTGTTGAACACGGATCTTGCATTCCATAATATAAAGTTGTTCATTTTAAAAATCGAACAGATCTATTAGCATATTGCTAATTTCATTTATTAACTTCATTATGTTTTGAATTATTGATTTATCTGAGTTTAAGTAATTTATTATTATTTTTATCATCTTGAATATGTTTTTAGCAATCATTGTCCAGGAAAAGTCCACTGAATATCTTTAATTGTTGACATTTATGTTTTCTCTGTGGTTGGTAATAACCATGAAATTGGTGAATTTAATGTGTCTTTTTGTTAGTTGTTTGTTTCAAATTTGTTTTCTACTTGTTTGTGTTGTGTTTGTTCATTTATTTCTGGACTTGTTGTTTGTTGTGTGTTGTTTGGAGTGCATGTCTTGTTTCTATTAGGGGTTTGGTTTTTTGGTTTGTTTGGGGTTCTTTGGCCAAAGTGAGGCTTTGTGGTTCTGTCAATTTCTGTGCACATGTTTGCATTCTGTTGTCTTCTGTAGGTTGAAGTGATAGGCTTGTTGTGTATCATTTGTTTTGTTATCTTTGTTTGTTTGTGTCTTTATATTTATTTCTTGTGTTGCATTACGTGTTTTTTTTGTTAGGGGTTTTAGTTGTTGTAATTGTCTTTTTATGTCCAAGTTGTTTGGTGTTGTGTTTCTTTTATTTCCTGTGCTACTTTGTGCACTTTACATTCTTTTGTGTTTGGTAAATGGTTTTCATCACAATAGAAACAATGTGGGGTATTTTGGCAATCCTTAAAACTATGCCCATGCTGACTACAGTTATTGCACCTTTTTTTGTTTTTGCATGTTACTATCCTGTGTCTGTACCTTAGACAATTATAACATTTTGGTATAGGAATGTGTATTGTCTAACTTTTTAACTAGTATGGCCTACAGCTACTCTTGGGAAAAGTCCTAAAAGAGATTCTTAATGATTTAGTGGGTATCCATTTTTCTTCACTTCTCTGACATTATTGTCTTATTCTTATTACATCTATTATTTCATTTGGATCATATCCTAATGTTCTTATTTTCTATTTTATGTTTTCAATATTTAAGTCCATTTCGACTGGGTATATTGTTCCATAGGAACAGTTTGTGTATTTATTTGAAGTTGGCTGTTTACATATTGTTTCCCAGTCTCCTAGTTTATTTCTTTTAAAGGTCTTAATTTGGATATGTCTTTGATTTCAAATTCGAGGGCTTTGCCTGCCCCTAGCCCTCTTAGGGAATCTTCAACTATGTTTTATTGAATTTCTGATTTGTTTATGGCTTTAATTAATTTTAGTGGTTGCAGATCCATCTCTTAATTGAATTAGTACTATGGAATTTTCATTTACTACCTTTACTAGCTTCTTTGTTTTTGAGATTGGGTTTTCTTCATTATCACTTTCTAATTCTTCTCTTGTTCTCTTTGTTTGGTTTTCATGGTCCATGCTTGGATTGACTCAGGGTCTTCACCTGGATCAGAATTGAGATCAGTGTCCATAAGATTAGGATTTTCACTACACTCGAAAGTTGATGTTCACTCAACAGAGTTTCAATCCGTTCTCCATCCTTTTATTCCTTTGCCTTAGAACCTCATTCTGCTAAAACTATACTTAAACAGTACTTGGGAAATGCAACTCTAAGTTAGGCTTTGACCTAAAGACCTCCAAAACTGTCTGAAGTTATTCAACTTTACAATAATAAAGTTTAAGAGTTACTCAACTTATTATTTACATTTAATGCAATTGCAATTTTAAAATGAAAGTTTGCCAAACGTTTTTTATTGTATTGTCAAAATATAGTTGTAGACAAGAAGCCTTAAGGCTGCCCACACGATCGAGCTTATTCAATGGCCGTCATAAAGGTGATATCTCAGATAGATAAACAATGGGAAACTACTTGTGGGAGGCTTAGGAGACAGAGATTGAGGCCTAATATTCCTCAATCCCTTACTCATTGTTGTCTTGGGGGGGTGGGGGTTGGGAGATGGGTGATCAC
>NW_023657458.1:10000-15000 GCF_015228065.2 Penaeus monodon | reverse complement strand
TTTCCTGGTTTTTAATTTTTTTGTAACTTGTATTATCCGTATGGATGGGAGCATTGAAATCAAAATAATATATATATATTATATATATATATATATATAATATAATATATATATATTATATAATTAATTATATATGTATATTTTTTAATTTTGGTTTTTGTGATTAGGTCTGTATAGTATTGGGTTTTTCTTTTTTTAAATTAAGGGGTTGTATAAATTTTTTTTGTTCAACCATTGTTTTTTTTGTTTATCTTTATTCCTAGAATTTTTAATCATTTTTATATCTGTCCTTAGTTTTTATTTCTTTAATGTTTTAGATCCATAGTTATTTTTAAGGGGAATTTGCTTTCTTTTTTTAACCATGTCTCGTTATGGTATTTGCCCCAGAGTTTCCTTTTTGTATGAATATTTATATATGTTTCTTGTTGAACACGGATCTTGCATTCCATAATATAAAGTTGTTCATTTTAAAAATCGAACAGATCTATTAGCATATTGCTAATTTCATTTATTAACTTCATTATGTTTTGAATTATTGATTTATCTGAGTTTAAGTAATTTATTATTATTTTTATCATCTTGAATATGTTTTTAGCAATCATTGTCCAGGAAAAGTCCACTGAATATCTTTATTGTTGACATTTATGTTTTCTCTGTGGTTTTGGTAATAACCATGAAATTGGTGAATTTAATGTGTCTTTTGTTAGTTGTTTGTTTCAAATTTGTTTTCTACTTGTTTGTGTTGTGTTTGTTCATTTATTTCTGGACTTGTTGTTTGTTGTGTGTTGTTTGGAGTGCATGTCTTGTTTCTATTAGGGGTTTGGTTTTTTGGTTTGTTTGGGGTTCTTTGGCCAAAGTGAGGCTTTGTGGTTCTGTCAATTTCTGTGCACATGTTTGCATTCTGTTGTCTTCTGTAGGTTGAAGTGATAGGCTTGTTGTGTATCATTTGTTTTGTTATCTTTGTTTGTTTGTGTCTTTATATTTATTTCTTGTGTTGCATTACGTGTTTTTTTTGTTAGGGGTTTTAGTTGTTGTAATTGTCTTTTTATGTCCAAGTTGTTTGGTGTTGTGTTTCTTTTATTTCCTGTGCTATTTTTGTGCTCTTTACATTCTTTTGTGTTTGATAAATGGTTTTCATCACAATAGAAGCAATGTGGGGTATTTTGGCATTCTTTATAACTATGCCCATGCTGACTACAGTTATTGCAACTTTTTTTGTTTTTGCATGTTACTATCCTGTGTCTGTACCTTAGACAATTATAACATTTGGTATAGGAATGCATATCTTAAACTAGTATGGCCTACAGCTACTCTTGGGAAAAGTCCTAAAAGAGATTCTTAATGATTTAGTGGGTATCCATTTTTCTTCACTTCTCTGACATTATTGTCTTATTCTTATTACATCTATTATTTCATTTGGATCAATACCTAATGTTCTTTTTCTATTTTATGTTTTCAATATTTAAGTCCATTTCGACTGGGTATATTGTTCCATAGGAACAGTTTGTGTATTTATTTGAAGTTGGCTGTTTACATATTGTTTCCCAGTCTCCTAGTTTATTTCTTTTAAAGGTCTTAATTTGGATATGTCTTTGATTTCAAATTCGAGGGCTTTGCCTGCCCCTAGCCCTCTTAGGGAATCTTCAACTATGTTTTATTGAATTTCTGATTTGTTTATGGCTTTAATTAATTTTAGTGGTTGCAGATCCATCTCTTAATTGAATTAGTACTATGGAATTTTCATTTACTACCTTTACTAGCTTCTTTGTTTTTGAGATTGGGTTTTCTTCATTATCACTTTCTAATTCTTCTCTTGTTCTCTTTGTTTGGTTTTCATGGTCCATGCTTGGATTGACTCAGGGTCTTCACCTGGATCAGAATTGAGATCAGTGTCCATAAGATTAGGATTTTCACTACACTCGAAAGTTAATGTTCACTCAACAGAGTTTCAATCCGTTCTCCATCCTTTTATTCCTTTGCCTTAGAACCTCATTCTGCTAAAACTATACTTAAACAGTACTTGGGAAATGCAACTCTAAGTTAGGCTTTGACCTAAAGACCTCCAAAACTGTCTGAAGTTATTCAACTTTACAATAATAAAGTTTAAGAGTTACTCAACTTATTATTTACATTTAATGCAATTGCAATTTTAAAATGAAAGTTTGCCAAACGTTTTTTATTGTATTGTCAAAATATAGTTGTAGACAAGAAGCCTTAAGGCTGCCCACACGATCGAGCTTATTCAATGGCCGTCATAAAGGTGATATCTCAGATAGATAAACAATGGGAAACTACTTGTGGGAGGCTTAGGAGACAGAGATTGAGGCCTAATATTCCTCAATCCCTTACTCATTGTTGTCTTGGGGGGGTGGGGGTTGGGAGATGGGTGATCACCCTGCCTAGGTCCTCAGCCCTTACCACATCTAATTTTGCATAGTCTTTTCTTCTCCTTTTTTTCATCCCCTTGTTCTGTTCACTTATCCTAATTGTTAAACTAATTTTTGTTAGTTTTGCCACAGTACACTATCATAATGCTTCCTACCCCCTTAACTCCTTCCCCTGTAACAACCTTTACCTTATAATATACCCCATCAACTCCCCCTCTCAACCCCTTTTCACTACCATACAACCCACTAGCAGTTTAACCTATAACTTTAACTCACTTGTAACCCTTTTTGCTACTCTATATTTTGAATACACCACTAGTGACCTTAGAAGTTGGCACATTAGAAAATTTTCAATAAATACACACATGAGGCCCAATGTAGGTTATCACCTCTACCTTGATCCTCAGCCCTCGCTTCAACAAATTTGGCAAGGTCTTTTCTTTGTCTTTACTTTTCCTTCTCTTGTTTATCACCTGCCCCAACCCATCCAAATCATTAACCATATTTCCCCCTTTTGCCACATACTTTACCACAATGGTGTGTGACTTTAATGTTTTTTATTTTTGGTGGTGACCTTTGACCTTTTCGGGAAATCCCAAACATTCCCTTTTTGTCCATTTCCATAATGACCTTAGATACCTGAGGGCCAAAATTTAATTTGCCTTCCTGCGTGTTACCCTTTTATTTGTTCATGCCCATGTGCCTGCGATGGTGCACACTAGTTGCAGACCAAAACCTTTTGAAAAAGAGTATTATCAATAATGATGCTTATTCAACAGAAAAGGGTGAAACATGGCTTTAGACCTAGGAGGAAACCAAATTTTTGAGGCATTATGTCAAAAGAAGGATGGACGCATTTCAGAGAAGTAGGGATATTTTTTTTTTCCTGAAATAACAATTGGGCAATTTGATATATCAAAAACCATATATTTGGTTTTAAATCATGAATACATTTATTATTTTTTTTAGATTGTAGACTACTATCATGTGCCAGAAAAAGCGACGGCTTGGGCCTGGGCCAGAAAATCTTTGATTATTTGGGTGAATGTATTGGAAACTTTATCAAAAAAAAGAAAATTGGGGGGGCGAAAATTTTCAAACTCCCGGGATTTTCAAGTGAAGTCTTCTGTAAATATATATATATGTGTTATTTGAATATATATATATATAAAATATATATTATATAAAATATATATATATAATAATATATATATTTATTTATATTATTTTATTTTTATAATATTTTATTTTTATATAAATAAAATATATATAGAATATATATATATAAATTATATATATAATACCAAAATATATATATATATATATAATATATATATTATATTTATATATATTATATATTATATTTATTATTATATTATTTATATATATTATATATTATTTTTTATTATATATTAATATAATAGATAGTAGATATAGAAAATTTTATTTAAATTATAAAAAATAAAATACAATATTATAATTTATAATAAGTATTTATATAAATAAAATTATATGTGGTGGTTTTGGTGTGTGTGTGTGTTGTGTGTGGGTGTGTTGTGTGTGGGGGGGTTTTGGGGTTGTGTGTGTTTTTCTTGGTGTGGGTTTTATTGGTGTGCTTTTTTGTTTTGTAATATATGTATACATATATATATATATAAATATATATATATATATATATATATATATATATATTTTTAATATACATATAAAATATAAAATTTACATAACATATACTTTCATATACTATAAACCCACTTCCCCTACACACAAAAACAAAAACACACCTTCTACATTTTAATTTATCTAATTAAATATAAAAAAATTTCTTTAATAAAATAAATAAAATATTATATATATATAATATATATATATATATATATAATATATTTTATATATATATTACCATATTATTATGTATGTTTATGTTTATGTGGGTGTTAAAATAAAATTAAAAATTATATATAATATATAAAATATTATTTATTATTTTTAAAACATATCATTTATATATGATTTGTTTTATAAAATAAAAGTTTATTCTATTTTTTATAAATTATATATATATATTATTTATATATTATATTATATAGATTAAATTATTTATTATAATATAAAAATTTGTTTTATATATAATATATTTTTAAATATGTATATATATTACATTAATGTATATATACAAAATTATGTATGTTTTTTTTTTTTTACATATATTTTGTAAAATATACTATATATGTATGTATGTAAAACAATTAGTATATATACATATCTATCATCTATCTCTTCTCTTTAATATATATAATATATTATAAAATAATATATACTATATATATTAAAATATACCTATGTGTAGTTGTATTATAAATTTTAATTATATATTTTATTTTTTCCAAAATTTAATGTATTGTAGGGTTATAATTTACAGTATATGTATGGGGTAATATATATGCATTAATGTAGGTGTGTTTATATATATACAATATATGTATGGTATTTTGAATAGATACATATATATTTATGTAATTATACATATATATTATAATATATATATATATAATATTTATATGTTTTAATATATATGTATATTATTATATTATAATAATTATATTATATATT
>NW_023657458.1:0-2500 GCF_015228065.2 Penaeus monodon | reverse complement strand
TTTTAAAATGAACAACTTTATATTATGGAATGCAAGATCCGTGTTCAACAAGAAAACATATATAAAATATCTCATACACAAAGAAACTCTAGGCATAATAGCCATAACAGAGACATGGTTAAAAGAGAAAGACAAATTCCCTTAAAATAACTATAGGAGGTATAACAGTTCAAAGAAATCAAACTAAGAGACAGATATAATAATAGATTAGAAATTCTAGGAATAAAGATAAACTACAAAAACAAGTGGTTGAACATATAAATATTATACAACCCATGTAATGATATAAAAACAGAAGAATTCCAATACTATACAGACCTAACTCACAGAACCAAATTATAATATACATAATATATATATATATATATATATATATATATATATATATATATATATATATATATATATATATATGACTTCAATGCTCACCATCCATACTGGAATGATAATACAAGTTACAAACAAATTAATAAACCAGGCAAAAGTATAATAAAATGGATAACACAAAATAATATAATAAAGTTGGCAAAAAAAAATCAACAACTAGAGTTGATCCCAAAACAGTCAAAGAATCAACCACAGACCTTGTATTTGGATGACCAACCATAAGCAATATTCAGTTAAAAATGGCATCTCACCTAGTTAGTGACCATTTGCCAATAATATTAAGATAACACACATAAAGATAACAGTTTGTTAAAAGAAAAAAAGGCAATATAAGAAAGAAGGATGGACAGAAATCCAAAGAGAACTAAATAATACAGAAGTAGGAAATCTAACTTCAATTGATAAAATTACAGAAATGATAAAAAAATATGGCTCCAAAACATTTTCAATTGGAAACAAGAGAATATAAAGATAAAACAAATAAAGCATGGTGGAACAAAGAATGTAATAACATTATAAAAGAAAAAATAAAGCTTTAAATAAATGGAGAAAAAAAGCTTACAATAAAAACTAATTGGAATATAAAAAATCATTTGCAAAAGCTACACTTACAATAATGAGAACAAAAAAGGAATCATGGGAAAAGTTCTGATTTTAAAACTCCACCTAGAAAGATATGGAATTTTCTAAAGAAATTAACAGGAAAAACAACTTCAAGGAATATCCAGTAATAGAAAATGACTTGCCATTAACATCCATTACACAAAAACAAGAAAAATTCAAAAATGAATAAAGGAAAACCATAAGTAAAAAGCCCAAAAAACTTCTGTCAGACTTAGAAAAAGAAAGACTATTTAATTCAAGAAATACAAACAAAATAGATAAAGAAATATCCCTAATGAAATTAAAAACAGCAATTAAGAATGCAAAATACAACATCCAGACCAGATGAAATTCTGTACAAGTTTTACTCTTATAAATTTATTAGTAGAATTTCATGT
This sequence comes from Penaeus monodon, assembly GCF_015228065.2. NCBI lineage: Eukaryota > Metazoa > Arthropoda > Malacostraca > Decapoda > Penaeidae > Penaeus > Penaeus monodon. Next base: position 1,112 of record NW_023657458.1, on the reverse strand, counting down.
AATGGGAAGATATTTGAAAATATTATAAGAAAAAGATTAACATGGTGGCTAGAACATAACAAGTTAGATAAAGTTAGATACAATAGACAGCCACATAAATAAAGCTTTCATATATATATATATATATATATATATATATATATATATATATATATGTATATATATATACATATATATATACATATATATATATATATATATATATATATATATATATATATATATATATATATATATATATAATATATACATATATATATACATATTATATATATGTATATATACGTATATGTATATGTATATATATGTATATATATGTATACGTATATATATGTATATAACATATATATATATATATATGTATGTATATATACATATATATGTATATATATACATATATATATGTATATATATTTATATATATATATATATATATATATATATATACATATACATATATATATGTACATATACATATATATATGTATATATACATATATATATTATGAAAGTATTTATATGTGGAGTTTAACAGTGCAAATTTGAAGGTATTATATTTAGAGTTGACAATGCAAATGTCTGACCTAAGAAAATATGAAATAAGAAATTAACAGGAAAAACAACTTCAAGGAATATCCAGTAATAGAAAAAGAAAGACTATTTAATTCAAGAAATACAAACAAAATAGATAAAGAAATATCCCTAATGAAATTAAAAACAGCAATTAAGAATGCAAAATACAACATCCAGACCAGATGAAATTCTGTACAAGTTTTACTCTTATAAATTTATTAGTAGAATTTCATGTAATGGGAAGATATTTGAAAATATTATAAGAAAAAGATTAACATGGTGGCTAGAACATAACAAGTTAGATAAAGTTAGATACAATAGACAGCCACATAAATAAAGCTTTCATATATTATATAGTATATATATATATATATATATATATATATATATTATATATATATATGTATATATATACATATATATATATATATATATATAAAATATATATTATAATATATATATATATATATATATATATTATATATAATATATATATATATGTATAAACATATTAATATAATATATATATACAATAATAT
>NW_023657457.1:10000-22500 GCF_015228065.2 Penaeus monodon | reverse complement strand
GAGACATGCGCAGCGGAGCGATAAACTAATAGCATTATCCAAAGAAATGTGCGCTCAGATTTCACGCCGAAAGAGTACGGCGGCCCGGATACTAGAGATTACCTATGACAATACTCACAACTCAAAAGATCACCGGAGAGGAAATGCCCATCGAGGGACAGCTCTCACGGTCATCCCGTCAGCCCGAAAACACCGTGAGTCTTCCAGCCCCTAATCCGTATGGGCTGAATGTATGTCGACACGGGACGAAATTCGCCTTTTGTTTCTCCGTAAAGTGAGATGGTTTCGGACAGACGAGAACCATTCTTGTCTGGGTCAGTTAATGTATATGAGATGCCGTAGCTGTAACGGCTTGGCCTGCATAAAGCTGAACCAGGCTAGAACGAGAAACGGAAAAAGGGGTAAGTTGTATAGAGGCGTAGACAGTCAAAGCGAAGAATGAGGAATAAAAAGAGCGAAATAAGGCATAGAAAAAAACTAAAAAGACAAGTTAAAGAACTAAATATAAATGGATCATAGTTCAAAGAGGGTATTATGTAGATTTGGCAATGCATAGAACGGATGCCAGATAATCACGCGTCACAGGAGACGTTTGGTTTTCCATCAACAAGTTTATAGACTGTACAAGTGTTTACAAATGGCAAAAGATTTATGTTAAAGCGAAAATAAGGAAAAGGGAAATAGTATCAGGTCTCGTTGCGGGAAATGAATGAAATCATTTGGTTTTCGGTTTGGTTCGGGATTCCCTACGGAATACCTGCAATATTGCAGTTGAAAAAGAACTAACGTCTAGTGTTGTCATATCGTGATTAGATAGGCGACAAGAGATCTTATTTTCCACTCTTGTAGTTTATGTTTCTTGATTAGAATATGCAAATACTATTTTCATCCGTTCATTTATCTTCCTCTCTCTCTCTCTTCCTCTCTCTCTCTCTCTCCTCTCATCAACTATTAAGTAAAATTAAGTTTATGCATTATGTATCTATCTATGTATTTATCTACCTATCTTTTTATCCATGTATCTATCTACCTCTTCTACTTACCTATGCATCTGTCTATCTGTTTATCCATCTTTAAATTCTCTATCTTTATATTATCCTTGATATCTAAACCCCCCCCCCTCTCTCTCTCGGACAAGGACGAGAGAAAGTATGCGATATTTTGAACCAATTCGGGACAAAGAACATGCAATTTTTTTTTTTTTTTTTTTTTTTTTTTTAGGGTTGTAGATTTCATAAAGGTTCTGGGAATTGATTATAACAAAGACATTGTGCGCTCAGTTCGAATTTTTCCGGCATTATAAGCTGAATGAAGGGCAAAGCAATTGGTTCGTGTCTTACTAATGGTATTGGACGAAAAGGACTGCGTTATTCCCTAACAGTCTGTTAAGTCGTAAATTGGCAAATTTATATAACCCTTATAACCCCCCTTCGCCGTGATTTCTTAACGATACCGATAAATCCCACTCTGAAACGCCTTCAGCATCTGAGCTTTTCGACATCAAAACTATTCCAATCTCATTCGAAGCTGGGTGGAATGCTCCGAGTCCCTCGCATTTGTGAAACTTGCTTCGAGCTTCACTGCAAAATGAATCCCCAACGTAGAAGACAACAAAGCACTTTGATGATAATACGAATAGCGTTCAAAGTAGGGGGAGCAGAGGAAATAATACCAAGATCTCGAAGTGAAGCGGTAAAGGACGTATCGGGGCGAGTTAACAGAAACAGGCAGGTTACGGGGCTGGTTGATTGAGTGGGAAAACCTTTATTAGAGAGCAAGGAAGAGAAGGGGAGGTGGTGAGAGGAAGGGCTTATTTGCAGGGTATGGGTGAATGAGGCCAACAGATTGACATCAGCATGAAATACCAGAAGTAATTCTTTTTATAATCTTAACTATTATCATCCTCTTCGTTTTTATCCTTATTAACTAATCAGTTTTTTTATGATAATTATTTTTTAATCGTTATTATTGTTATTATTAGTATTGTTATAATATTATTATTATTATTATTATTATTATTATTATTGTTATCATTATTACTATTATTTTATTATTATTATTATTATTATTATAACTACACTCTACTAGCTACTACTACTACTTTACTACTATGACTAATTCATCATTATTTCATTATCATTAGTAGGATCAGATTTGGTATTTTTATCTTATTTATTATCATTATCATAGTGATTTTGATAATGATTTTTTTTACTTGTATTCTATCATCATTTGGCCCTTATTATTATTGCTTTAATGATCAGTAGTATATTTTTTATTATTAATCCTTCTTATCATCATCATTAGTAATTCTTATCATTATTATTACTAGTATTATTATGAATGTTATTTATCATCATCATAATATAGTATTTCTTATCTTATCATGACCTATATCTGTAGTATTTTTATTTTCATTATTATCATTATATTATCTTGATGATCATTATAATAAACAGTCATACAATACTTATTTTATGGAACAATGTATTTTAGGCAACGGTGCACCAATACAACTACACAAAAATAAAGATAAAATATATAAAGATTATTCCACTTCATCGTCACCCCGTACAGGTCCACACAAAATCTCCTCTAGTCCGTCCACTAAATCCACATATCTGTGCAATTCTCCACTTATATAATGTTTCCACAGGACGTGATTCCGTCTGCGCCTTTTTTCCCCTGGAACCACGGTCTTCAATACTACGCCAACTCCAATATATATTCTCGCCTCTCTCTCTCTCTTTTCTCTTCTCGTCTCGTCTCATCTTTCTCGCTCGCTCGCCTTCTCTCTCTCTTTTTTTTTCTTTCTCACTGTCTGTTTGTTTGTCTGTCTCTCTGTTTATCTGCTTGTTTGTCTGTCTCTCTGGGTCTTTCTCAATCTCTTCATTCTTTCTACTGTCTGTATGTTCTCTCTCTCTCTCTCTCTCTCTCTCTCTCTCTCTCTCTCTCTTTCTCCTCCTCTCTCTTTCATCTTCTCTCTCTCTCTTTCTCTTTCTCTCTTTCTTTTTTTTGCCATGAGCGATCTCCCATATTGCTCTAATCGGTCATCTTAACGCAACCTCTTCCTTTCCCACTTAACTCCTTGTCAGAATTCATGGTATCAGTAAGCTGACCGCACTGGATTTTTAAGTTTTATGGCAATCTTGGTCTTACTCTTTTATTTACTTATTAATTCTTTAAATTTTAAACTCATATCCATGCAGTATTTTTTTCAAATTACCTTTTTATTTCTCATTAATTTCTTTTTTCACACTTCTGGGTTGAGAATGGAGTTTACACTCTCAACAAATGTTGATATGAATAATTTTGGGCACATTTATGAAGCAATCGTTTACATTCTTTCTTTTCTGGCAATGTTTTTTGCGTTTACTTACCATACGGAGTGACATGTGAAAAAGTAATTATAACTGCAGCTAACGACTGTGCTATTCATAGCGGTCCTCTGTTATATTTGTTTTACATTTCAGAGTTCCTGCTGCAATGTGTGTGTGTGTGGTGTGTGTTTGTGTTGTGTGTGTGTGTGTGTGTGTTTGTGTGTGTGTGTGTGTTATATACACACGGCCGGTGCGTTGGTTTCCTTGGGGCAGAACCTTCACTCGAATTGACCTACCTAGGCCACTGGTGCGGGCAAGCCAGCCCAGTCAGTGCTGGTCCCAGCCCGTATGAATAGAGAGAATGATTACCTACAAAGGTACAACCGGCACTCTCCATGGAAAGGGAACAGGGGACCCTTACACGTACTCACTCCAAGAGCATCACAACAGGAAACTACACATCAGTTTCATGCTGTGACCACGGCGGCTCAACATGAACTACCGTAAAAAAAAAAAAAAAAAAAAAAAAAATAAAAAAAAAAAAAAAAAAATATATATATATATATATATATATACACACACACACACACACCACACACACACACACACGCGCACACCACACACACACACACACACACGCACACCACACACAACACATACATATATATATATATAATTTTTTTTTTTTTACTATTGTTTTAAAATCTGTATCGCATTTTCGTCTATATTTTTCACTTACCCCAACGGTCCCTAGGTATTATTTTTCTTGTTTCAATATGCTGCTCTTCTGTAAATTAAAATATATATAATTTCCGTTTATATCCGTTCCCATTTGAAAATGCTTGATGACATTTTTATTTATAAATAAATTTCGATCTTACTGTTTTTCCTCCCCTATTAAACGTCCATCTCTAGAACTCAAACACATTAACAATACAAATGCTAGTAACAAGTAGATGTATACTGGAAACCACAGTACCTTTCCCTCCGTTTATTTAAGACTTGAAAATAGCCTCACGTTCTTTTCTGGCACCTTTTATTAGTTCACGTAAGCTACACGTGATATGTACATGTATGTTTTCTTGGATGAGGCACAAATGGAACAGAATTTGATAAAGGAATTGGTTGCATAAACCGCATTCTTGCAGGATTTTCCTCTAAGTGTTATCGATCAAAGAATTGTTGGAATTTGTAGTGAATAGGAATATTTGTTGTATATTGCTTGTTTTGACTATTTTTTTCCCTGATAAACGTTCAGGCGGTCTGCATGGTGCTCAAACACTACTCTGTAAAATGCCTGAGGTTAAGTGCAGTCTGTAACCAATTTACACATTTATCTGCAACATCTAACGATCCTGTGCGTGATTCAATAACCAATTTCTTTCAGTTGGCGTTTTACCTATTACAATTGAGATAGATTTATCGATCCTTTGAAATTATCTGCCGCCTCAGCAGCTAATGTCAATGGTGAATACACACGACGCTATTCACTCCCGATAATTGTCCAACACTATTCTAATCAGATGAATGTTGGTCTAAAATCATTCTTTTAACTATTATGCTACTCATATATTACTAAAAATTAATGATTTTAGTTTCTCCAGGCATCGAGTAGCACTGCGTTACCTTTTTTTTCCTCTCTCTCTCTGCTATTACTATTTTTTTTCATTCACATTCTTATGTGAATGTATTACCCACCCTAGAGGAGTATGATACAGTAATTGAATGAGACCCAGTTACACGACAAATGACATCAGCTCTTGTTTGGCTCACGAACCATTATGAAAAAGATCAGAGTAACATAGCAATGGGAGAAGACTGCATGATTACATCAGTAGCAGGTTATATAAGCTGTATCTTTAGTGGAAGTGAAACTTTGATTACGTAACAGCCTGCCCTTTCTTTTACACAGGTTAAACATTCTAGTGTGTGCAAAATAATAATAAAAAATAAATAACACGAAAGAAAAAGCTGAAGGAAATGTCTTCCGGGTTGAATTCGTCAAAGATGAATTCTTGGTACAGATCGAAATCCGCACGGTATTTTCTGTTCTTGATATATATATATATATATATATATATATATAATATATATATATATATATATATATATATATATATATGTATAGTATATATATTATCTATAATATATATATATATATATCTATATATATATATATTATTTGTGTGGTGTGTGTGTGTGTGTGTGTGGTGTGTGTGTGTGTGGTGTGTGTGTATGTTTTGTTGTATGTATATATATGTATATATAATATGTTATATATATATATATATTATATATATATATATATATATATATATATGATATAATAGATGTAAATATGTACACACCCACACACACACACACAAACATACAAAAACATATATAAATATACATATAGATATATATCTATATATATAGTATATATATATATATATATATATATATCATATATATATTAATACACACACACACTTATATGTGGTATATATATACTATATATATGTAATATTCCCTCTCATAATTCAGATCGAAAATTGTCATTTTGTCGTAAGTCTCTCTATCGACCTTAAGTTCAATTAGAGACTTAGATCCCTGATGCTTCCCATGCACATTCTTTCCTCATTTATGTTTATTTCCTCTGCAATTATTTTCTCTTCATCTTGTGATTCCCACTCCATTACACAAGACTTCCGATCATTATTTTGTTGTTCCTTTCCTGTACCTCTTATCTATCTCCAATTTTCCTTTTCTGCCATTTTTATTTATACGGTCATTATCATATTTTTTTTACTTTCTGTCTATGGCTTTCGTCTCATATAATTTTACTTTATTTTAATGCTTTGCGTTTTGATATGTGTTAAAGGCCTCATTTTTAAAATCCATTTATAACACATCGTGTGTTGTATACAAACCCTATGCTATCAGCTGACTTTGCTTAACAGTATGCATTAATCTCTCTCCTATTTTCGGTCAAAACCAACAAAAGCATGATAACACATTGGGTAAGTCTTTTTGTCTTAACGTTGTCTTCAACATATAAGAAACTTTGCATTTGGTCCATACCGGCTTCACTCGCGTTTGTTATCTCGATGTCGTGTTTGACTCATTCTAGCACCGAATTACAGCGTTTTTATTAAAAGCACCAACTCTCAGGGGAACATGTATGTTTGCAGACTGAAAGGGTTCGTCCCTATTCAAGAAATGATCTACTAGAATGTGAGAATCAAGTTTGTTATTTCTAATGTCTCCACCATCAATTCTTATCTCTCTTAGTATTTATGATTAAAATGGCATTATCATTATCTTTTTTTTCTTTGTCAGTTTTCATCTTCCCTTCATCTCATCACCATTACATCATCATCATCATCATTATTCTAGTGTTTGTGCTCTTATTTTATAACCCATCATTCAGACAATGGATCATTAACATTGTCCAACTCTGCAATTGTCATACCTCGTCAAAATAAAAAAAGATTTTGGGCGAATCGGAATACTCCAGGATCTTGGGAAAGTTGCCTGTTGTTTTTCCTTTCTTGAGATTGGACGCATCATTAAATGGCATAATCATTATCATTTCTTTTTCATTTTCAGTTTTCATCTTCCCTTCATCGTCATCACACCATTATCATTATCTTCATCATCATCATCATTATTCCAGTGTTTGTGCTCTTATTTTAATAACTATCATTCCAGACAATTATCATTACCCTTGTCAACTCTGCAATCCTTAAAATGGCATAAATCATTATCATTTTCTTTTTCAATTTTCAGTTTCATCTTCTCTTTACATCGTCATCACCGATTATCATCATCATCATCAGCATTATTCTCAGATGTTTTGTTCTCTTTTATTTTAATAACTAAGTCTTCAGATAATTATTTTTAAAAAATTTTACCATTGGTCAACTCTGGCAATTGTCATTACCTCGTCAAAATAAAAAAGGGATTTTGGCGAATACGGAATACTCCAAGTTTTTTCCTTTCTTGATATTGGACGCAGAAAAGAGCATTATATTCTTTACGTGATAGCCCTTACGTCCCTTTTTTGTACTGAAAAGAAACATATTCGATTAGGTTTGAGTCGTTTTTCGTAACTCGAGAAAAATAAATGATATACAGATTTTTTAGAGCCATGTTTAAAGTCTGGTAAGTTAAATATATTCAGCTTTATCTCTATATGGAAATTATGTGTTCTTGAGTGGGGGGGTACAGATACATCACTGATAATTGATTCCTAGTATCGTTTTTGTAGATGTATGAGAAATGATAACGCTGCTTTGCTTATTACATCGAATTTACATCATTGCATTGGGAAAAGTACCGTCATTATAGTTTGATTTGTCTCATTTAAATACAAAATTTACTATTTTCTTTGTTCTCAACGTATATTTCTCTTTTGAATATGTTGCATGGAATGTAGTTGCAATCTCCTCTCCCCAGCACATATTATTACCAGTCTCTCCCTTTCGGCCAAGCTAATGAGCAGAGGGAAAGGGGAGTTAAAACTAACCCCCACAAAGAGGCATGGCGACCAATATCACTAGAAATAGCTAACTCGTGTATTCCAATGGACTAGGAAACCAGATCGATCAAATTAAGTCGCTATTCTTTTTCTTTTTTTTTTCTCTTTAAATATATATATTATATATGATATATATATATATTATATATAGATATATAATAATAATAATATATATATATAATATATGTGTGTGTGTGTGTGTGTGTGTGTATATATATACATATATATATGGATATATATATGTATATAATAATATATATATATATATATTATTTATATATATATATATATTATATATATACATAATATATACATATATTTTTAATTCATAAACTCAGGAATGATCGTTTTTGCTGTTGTGTGTTTGGTGTATGTATATGTATGAGCTTAAAAATCTTTTTAAAGAAGTTTACATGTTTTATTGCTATCACCTAGAATATCGTCCCAAAGTGCGCACAGCTATGTAAACACACACCGGACTTTCCCTTAAAGTAAGATATTTTTTTTTCCACCGAAGATGTTGCATCACTGTGGTCCCTTTTAACAAATGGTCCTTTTATATAACACTATTGGAATTTTCGGAACAGTGCATCCCTTGTCTATATAAGTCACTGACACGGGTGGAAGAGGACAGTCCATTCATTTTTATTTTGTGGGTTTGTGTTTATGAATGGGAGTGGTATGCGCGCTGTGTAGAGCCTGTTTTTGCGTAATAGAACAAAGTTTTGCAAGAATTTATAATGATGTAAATGCAGTTGAGGTGTTAATGAAATCTTTAGGTGGAATATTGGCCGTAGATCTTTTCAGACTAAAAGAAATATATATTCTCAATAGGCAGATAAGATGTTGATGAAATTTAGTCAGTATGGTAGGTGACGATGTTTTCAAAGAACGAAGAATAGACCATCTTATTAGGGAAGACTAAGAAGAGAGAAGCAAATCAAAAGTCAGACTGTTCCCCTATCCGTGTGGGGCGTAGGGGACATCTTCGTAGGGAAACAATGCTTCCTAGCCGCGGGATGGTACGATAGGGTGGCCAGTTCCTTTCTGCCCGCGACTTTGGACTCCAGTATGCTGCAGTCAGCAATGAGTCGACTGAGAGGGGTGGCCGGCGCGAACCCTGGCCTTGTGATTGCAAAGCCAGCCTCCTACCACTGAGCCATACTGCATCTGATACAAGTAATATTTATACTGACAAATATATATATATATATATTACATATATATATAGTATATATATATATATATAATATATATTGTCAGTAATAAATATATCATTATTATCATATTCAGTATGGCTCAGTGGTAGAGAGCTGGCTTTGCAATCACAAGGTCCGAGGTTCGCGCCCAGGCCACCCCTCTCAGTCGACTCATGCTGACGTCAGCATACTGGAGTCAAAGTCGGGGCAGAAAGGAACTGGCCACCCTATCGTAACCATCCCGCGGCTTAGGACATGTTTTCCCTACGAGATGTCCCCTACGCCACACGGATAGGGGACGCAGTCTTGACTTTTGATTTGCTCCTCTCTTCCTTCGTCTTCCTACTAAGGATGTTCTATTTCTTCTTTCTGAAAACATCGTCACTATACCATCTGACTAATTTCATCAACATCTTATGCTGCCTATTGAGAATATATATTTCTTTTAGTCTGAAAAGATTCCCGCCAAAATATCGCACCTAAAAGATTTTCATTAACACCTCAACTGCATTTCATCATTAATTAAAATTCTTGCAACTCTGTTTCTATTACTGCAAAAACAGCTCTTACACAGCGGCGCATACCATCCCATATAACACAAACCAAAATCAAAATGAATCGACTGTCCTCTTGTGTCGTGTTACTTTAGGATCGCACTGTTCCGAAAAATTCCAAGTGTTTATAAAAGACCATTTGTTAAAAGGGACCACAGTGATCAAACATCTTCGGTGGAAAAATATCTTACTTTATAGGCGGAAAGTCCGGTGTGTGTTACACTGTGTGCGCACTTTGGGACGAATCTGGTGATGCAATAAACATGTATACACTTTTTTTAAAGATGTTTAAACTCATACATTACATACACAAACACACAACATCAAAACGATCATTCCTTTATGAATAGAAATATATGTAGATATATATATATATATACTATATATATATTGATATATATATATATTATATATATATATATTTATATACATATATATACAATATATTATGTATATATATACACACACACACACACACACACATATAATATATATATATATATATATATAATATAGATATATATAATATATATATATAATATATATATATATTTAAAGGAGTAAAAAAAGAAAAGAGCGACTTAATTTGATCTATCTGGATTTCCTAGTCCATTGGATACACGTATCTATTTCTAGTGAATATGTTCTCCATGCTCTGTTTGGGGGTTAGTTTAAAATCCCCTTTCCCTCTGCTCTTGCCCTTTGGAACGTAAGGAGAGACTGGCTAAGAATATTGTGCTGGGTAGAGGGCGATTGCAACTACATTCCCATGCAGCATATTTCAAAAGAGAAACGATACTGAGAGATAAGAATATGTAATTTTTGTATTTAATGAACAAATCAAAATATAATGACGGTACTTTGAACCAATTCAATTGATGTAATTCGATGTATAGCAAAGGCAGAGTTATTCATTTCTCATACTCTACAAAGAACGATACTAGGAATCACTTCTCAGTGATGTTACTCGTACTCAAGAACACTATTTTTCCATATAGATAGCTGAATATTATTTCACTTACCAGACTTTTTAAACAGGCTCTAAAAAATCTGTATATCATTTATTTTCCCGAGTTACGAAACGCTCAACTCAACTCGAAGAATTTTTCTCTCTTCAGTACAAAAAGGACGTAATGATATCACGTACAGAATATAATGCGCTTTTCTGCGTCCAATCTCAAGAAAGGAAAAACTGGAGTATTCCGATTCGCAAAATCTCTTTTTTATTTTGACGAGTAATGACAATTGCAGAGTGACAATCGGTAATAATAATTCTCTGATATAGTTATAAAATAAGAGGCACAAACACTAGTAAGTAATGATGATGATATGATGATAATGGTGATGACGATGAAGGGAAGATGAACTGAAATTGGAAAAAGAAAATGATAATGATTTGCCATTTTATGAGTGCAGAGTTTGACAAATGGTAATGGATAATTGTCTAATGTAGTTATAAAATAAGGCACAAACACTGGACTAATATGATGATGATGAAGATAATGGTGATGACGATGAAGGGAAGAATGAAACTGAAAATGAAAAAAGCAAATGATAATGATTATGCCATTTAATGATGCGCCCAATCTCAAGAAAGGAAAAACTGGCAACTTTCCCAAGATCCTGGAGTATTCCGATTCGCAAAATCCTTTTTTTAATTTGTTGACAGGTAATGACAATTGCAGAGTTGACAATGTTAATGATAATTGTCTGAATGATGGTTATAAAATAAGAGCACAAACACTAAATAATGATGATGATTATGATGTAAATTGTGAGGACATGAAGGGAAGATTAAACTGAAAAGAAAAAAAAGATAATGAAATGCCATTTAATCATAAATACTAAGAATAAGAATTGGAGGGGGAGGACATTAGAAATAACAAACTTGATTCTCACAGTCCTAGATCTTTCTTGAATATACGAACCCTTTCAGTCTGCAACATCGTCCCCTGAGAGTTGGTGCTTTTATATACAACGCTGGTAATTCCTGCGATAGAATGAGTCAACACGAACATCGAGATAACAACGCGAGTGAAGGCCGGTATGACAAATGAAGTTTCTTATCTGTTGAAGCAACGTTAAGACAACAAGACTTACCCAAGTGTTATCATGCTTTTGGACCGAAATTAGGTAAGGATGAATGATACTGGTTTAAGCAAGTCAGCTGATAGCAAATGGCTTTGTATAGCAACACACGATGTGTTATAAATGGATTTTAAAAATGATGTCCTTTAACACATATCAACGCACACATTAAAATAAAGTAAAATTATATGAGACGAAAAGCCTGACAGAAAGTAAAAAAAATATGATAATGAAAAAACAGTATAAATTAAAAATGGCAGAAAGGAAAATTAGATAGATTAAGAGGTACAAGGGAAGAACAACAAAATAATGATCGGGAAGTCCTTGTGTATGGAGTTGGAATCACAAGGATGAAGAGCAAATAATTGAGAGGAAATAAACATAAAATTAGGAAAGATGTTAAGTGGACATCAGGGTCTAAGTCTAATTGAATCTTAAGGGCGAAGAGAGAACTTACGCAAACTGACAATTTCGATTCTGAATTATTGAGAGGGAATATTTACATAATATATTAGTATATATAACACATATAAGTGTGTGTGTGTATATATATAGATATAATATATTATATATAATATATATATAATATATATATATATATAATATATATTATAATATATGTATGTTTGTGTGTGTGTTCTGTTTGTGTGTACATATTTACATATATATATATATATATATATATATATATATTATATATATATAATATATTATATATACATACATATATATAACATATTATATACATACATACAAACATACACACACACCCACACACAGCGGAACACGCACAGCACACACAGCACACACACACATA
>NW_023657457.1:0-7500 GCF_015228065.2 Penaeus monodon | reverse complement strand
GGAGAGAGATAGAGAGAGAGATAGAGAGAGGAGAGAGCAGTGAGAAAGAGAGAGGAGAGAGAGAACATACAGACAGTAGAAAGAATGAAGAGATTGAGAAAGACCCAGAGAGACAGACAAACAAGAGATAAACAGAGAGACAGACAAACAAACAGACAGTGAGGAAGAAAAAAAAGGGAGAGAGAAGGCGAGCGAGCGAGAAAGATGAGACGAGACGAGAAGAGAAAAGAGAGAGAGAGAGGCGAGAATATATATTGGAGTTGGCGTAGTATTGAAGACCGTTGGTTCCAGGAAAAAGGCGCAGACGGGGATCACGTCCTTGGAACATTATAAGTGGAGATTGCACAGATATTGTGGATTTTAGTGGACGGACTAGAAGGAGATTTTGTGTGGACTTGTAAGTGTGATGATGAAGTTTGGAAATAATCTTTATATAGTTTTCTCTTTATTGTTGCATGTAGGTTTGTTATTGGTTCACCGTTTGCTAAGATACTTGGTCATAAATACGTATTGTATAGTGGACTGTTATTATAATGATCTCAAGATAATCATAAATTGCTAATAATGAAAATAAAAATACTACAGGATATTAGTCATGATAATGAAAGAAATACTAATGATTATGATGATGAAATAACATTCATAATAATACTAGTACTAATAATGCTAAAATACTATGATGAATGATAAAAGGATAATATAAACAAATATACTAATAGAGTCGATTAAGAGCAATAATAATAATGCCAATGATGATATAATACAAGTAACAAAATCAATTATCAATAATAACTATGATAATGATAATAATAAGTAAAAATACAAATCCTGTGCCTAATAATGATATGAAATTAATGATGATATTAGCATAGTAGTTATAGTATAGTGTAGTAGTAGTAGTAGTAGTTATAATAATAATAATATAATATAATAATAATAGTAATAATGATAATAATAATAATAATAATATAATAATAATAATTAATATAATAACAATAATATAAATAACGAATATAACGAGAGAAAAATAATTATCATAAAAAACTGATTATGTTACTAAGGATAAAACGAGAGGATGATAATAGTTTTTAAGATTATAAAAAAGATTTACTTCTGTATTTCATCTGATGTCAATCGTTTTTGACCTTCATTCACCCTAAACCACTGCAAATAAGCCCTTTCCTCTCATCCACCTACCCTTCTCTCCTTGCTCTCTTAATAAAGGTTTTCCCACTCCAATAACAGCCCTGTAACCCTGCCTGTTTCTGTTAACTCGCCTAGGAAAGAAGAATATACGTCCTTTCACCGCTTCACTTCGAGATCTGGTATTTTTCCTTCTGCTCCCCCCTACTTTGCACGCTTAATTCGTATAAGTCATGCAAGTGCTTTGTGTCTCTCTACGTGGGGATTCTTTTTGGCGGTTGAAGCTCCTAAGCAAGTTTCACAATGCGAGGTGACTTCGGAGCATTCCCCCCTTTCGAATGAGTTGGAATAGTTTTTGATTTCGAACAGCTCAGATGCTGAAGGCGTTTCATAGTGTGGATTTTATGGTATCGTTAAGAAATCACGGCTAACGGGGGTATAAGGGTTATATTATTGCCAATTACGCTAACAGCTGTGGTAATAATCGGTCCATTTTTTCGTCAATACCCTTAGGTGTAAGACACGAGCCACATTGCTTTGGCCTTCATTTGCAGCTATAATCCGGAAAAATTTCGAACTGAGTCGCACAGATGTCGTTTGTTATAATCAAATCCCAGAACCTTTTAATTGAATCTAACACCTAAAAAAAAAAAAAAAAAAAAAAAAAAATTGCATGTTCTTTTGTCCCGAATTGGTTTCAAACATATCGCTTATAACTTTCTCTCGTCTGTCCGAGAGAGAGAGGGGGGGGGGTTTAGATATCAGTAATAAAGATAGAGATTTAAAGATGGATAAACTAGATAGACAGATGCATAGGTAAGTAGATAGGTAATAGATACAATTGATAAAAGATAGTTTTTTTGTAGAGTAAATAACATAGATAGATACATATGCATAACTAATTTTACGTACTAGCTTGAGAGAGAGAGAGAGAGAGGAAGAAGAGAGAGAGAGGAGATAATGAACGGAGAAAATAGTATTTGCATATTTCTAAATCAAGAACATAAATCTACAGATTGGAATAAAGATCTCTTGTCGCCATATCTATCAGTATATGAAAACACTATACGTTAGTTCTTTCTTTTTCAACGCAATAAATTGTGCAGGTATTACGTAGGGATCCCGACCAAACCGAAAACCAAATTGTTCATCATTGGCCAGCAACGAGAACCTGATACTATTTTCCCTTTCCTTATTTTCGCTTTAACATAAATCGTTTGCATTTGTCAATCACATTGTAAGTCTCTAAACTTGTTGATGGAACAAACGTCTCCGTGACGGCGTGATTATCTGGCATCCAGTCTATTGCATTGCCAATCTACATAATACCCTCTTTGAAATAATGATCCATTTATATTTAGTTCTTTAACTTTTCCTTTTTTAGTGTTTCTATGCCTTATTCGCTCTTTTTATTCCTCCTTCTTCCTTTGACTGTCTACGCCTCTATACCACTTACCCCCCTTTTTCCGTTTCTCTCGTTATAGCCCTGGTTCAGCTTTATGCAGTCCAAAGCCGTTACAGCTACGGCATTCATTACATTACTGAACCAGACAAGAATGGTCCTCGTCTGTTCCCGAACCTCTACTTTTTACGGAGAAAAAAAGGCGAATTTCGTCCCCTGTCGACATAATTTTCACGCATACGGATTAGGGGCTGGAAGATCACGGTTTTGTTTTCGGGCTGGACGGGATGCCTGATGAGCTTTCCTTGATGGCATTTCCTCCTCGCGGTGATCTTTTGGAGTGTGATGTATCTGTCATCGGTAATGGTTAGTAGGTCCGGCCGCGTAACTCTTTCGGCGTAGAAATAGGTGAGGCCACACATGTTCTTTGGTAATGCTATTAAGGTTTTTATCGCTCCGCTGGCATTTCTCATCCAGTATTGTCACTTCAACCTAACCTCTTACAGTTCATTTCCTTTCCAGGAAAATAATACTCCCTTATATTTTCGCACTAAAGGTTGGGCATTGTGTGAAACGACCAGGCAGCATGTTTGTCACTTTTAATCTTTCGGTCTGAATTGGAATTCGCAAACCGCTTTCCCTTTATATGTTCCATGCATATTTTTCGTATCGTTTGTTCTCCCTACAAGATATATTTTCACTATTCTTGAAAGATTTATCGTTCCTTCCCCTTTCAACACGGCGTTCATTTGCGATTCCTCCGCCCTTTCAAGATCAGATTTCTTGCCATTATTATTTTCCTTTTTCTTATCTTTATTGTCCTTTCTCTCAGTTCACACACAACTCCATCAAAAATCCTGATGGTAAACTGCAAGATTTCATTTATAGAATATGGTTAATAGATCTCGGTTAATCGCGCCAAGTCTTAGTAGACAGAAGACCGCATTTTTCATCTTCAGGCGTCATCCCCCGCTGCGACAACTATGGGGGGGAGTGGGGGGGGGGGGGGGGGGGGGGGGGAGACCCAGTGTCTGAGGAAAAGCTCCTCCTCATAAATCCTTTCTGCTGGCCTCCCCCCAAACCCATCCCTACCCCAAAAACTCCTTCCCATCTCCCCCCTTCTGGCCTTTCCTTTTCTGGCGCCCAAACTCTCGCGCCGCTATCTGTTGGCGTGGTCTTTATCTCGGTCTTGTGTCTTTGTCGTTTTTCTTTGTGTTTGTCTTTCCCTTCGTCTTTGTCTTGTCACTTCTCGTCGGTCTTCGTCCTCGTCTTCGTTTATGTATCTGACTGTTTCGTGTGTGTGTCTTTCTTTCTTTCTTTCTTTCTACTTTCTTATATTCCCTCTCACTAACTCTACTCTCCCTTTCTCCCCCCTCCCCCCCCCCCGCCCGCCTCTCTCTCTCTCTCGCTTCTCTCTCGTCTCTCTCTCTCTCTCGATCCCTCTCTCTCCTCATCTCGTCCTCGTCTCTCGTCTCCTCTCTCTCTCTCTCTCAACTCCACTCTCTCTCTCTCTTCCCTCTCTCTCTCTTCTCGGCTCTTCTCTCTCTCTCTCGCTTCTCTCCTCTCTCTCTCTGTCTGCATCCCTCTCTCTCATCTCCTCGCTTTCTCTCTCCTCCCTCTCTCTCTCTCTCTCCCTCCCCCCTCTCTTAATGAGCATCAATACAGGTTATGAACAGGAGAGCATTACGTTTATCTTCAATTGACCGAAGCGATTATCTGATTTAAAGTTGTTAAGGATTAATCAAGAAATTAACTAAAAGAATGAGTTTTGCTGCGTCTGCAATTGGGACAAGTCAAGGCAACCGTATACATGTGATCGAAGGCGAGCGTGACGTTATACTTCTCAATTATCCTTGATTAATAGTTCGGTTTTCATATACAAGGATTGTTTTATTGTCTGCCATGAAACACGGAGGGAGTAGGTGAATTTGAATCCAACCTTGTTTGCATTGATGTGACGTAAGGTATTTTAAGATTATTATTTCGTCAAATCTCGCGTGATTTCAGAACAATTATATATATATGTATCATATATAATATATATATATATATATATATATATATACGTTATATATAATATATATATATATATATATATATAATATATATATATATATATATATAATACATTATATATATATAATATATTATATATATATATATATGTATATAATATATATATATATATATATATATATATATAATATATATAAAACACACATACACACACAAACACACACACAACAAAACACACATATATATATAATATATATACTTTTTATATATATATATTATATTATATATATATATATATAAAATTATATATATATAAATATTTATAATTAATATATAATTGTTATATATATTTTATAATTATAATATATATTATCTATATATTATCTATCTATATATATATTATTATATATCTATATATTATTATATATATTATATATTATTTATATATTAATATTATATATATTATTTATTATTATTTATTTAATTATATTATATATATATATATATATTATATATAATACACATTTGTTATTTATATATAATAATTTATTTATATATATATATATTATATATAATATATTATATATTAATATATTTTATAATATAAATTATATATATATCATATATATTATATATTATATATATTATTATATATATATTATTAATCTATCTTATCTATATCTATCAATTATTATCTATCTATACTATCTATCTTATTTCTATTATATCCTTATCTATTATATATCTATCTATCTATCTATCTATTCTATATATCTATCTATCATATATTATCTTTATATACTATCTATTATCTTATCTCTATATTAATAATATATATATATATATGTTGTATATATTTTGTTTGTTGTAGTATTAAATTATATTATATATATATTATATTTTAATAAAAATTTATTTATATATGTATATATATGTATTAATATATAAATATATAATTTTATATAATATATATTATATATATAAATATATATATATATACATATATACATATTATATATAATATATATATTTTATATATATATAATATAAAATATATATATATATATTTACAAAATACACAACCCCACAACACACACAACACACACACACTCACACACACAAAACACACAACACACACAACACACACACGCACACAAAACATATATATATATATGTGTGTGTTTGGGTTTGTCATAAAAAAAAAAAACTGTTCTATTCGTAAAATTTTATAGACTTAAAAATAACCCCCTTAACAAGGTCCTACAATTAATCCATTTTCCTGAGCGCAGGATGAGATTACAAGATTAGAGTTCAAGGGTAGCTGCCACCACAGTATTTTTTTATATATAAAGATGAGACTCACGGTAATAAAAAAATATTAATGAAGGTAAGACTGACTTAGCCGTAAGGAAAGTAGGTATTTATATTTAGCATTTCATTTGATTTGATTAGATATATGATAAGAAACATATTATTATTTCATTTTCTCTGCACAATAGTTAAGCTGCAGCCATAATCCTAAAATCTCACCCGTTTCGGTAAAGTTTATCCCGAAAAAGATTAGAAAGTATGAGATAGCGGATAATCCTAAAATGAACAGTATCTCTTCGTTAATATGAATCTTTGGAAATTTTAAACCGAAAATTATGAAGACACAGAGTCACAGAATCTGAAAAAAGGTCGTTAGATAAAACGCACAAACTGATTAACTTGAAAGCGAACATTTTCCTATTTCATCAATCCGAAAAATAATTGTTGAAAAGATTTCCTGTCGCGAATTTTCAACTTCTGACCAAAAAACCGTGTGTGGGAATTTCTTTACTGTATCGACCGCAGGAAAGTTATGTTGATATTAATAACGTTAGTAGTAACCAGAATTATTGTTAATACTATTATTGTTTTTGTTTACATTACTATTATTTTCATTATCATTATTGTTGTTGTCACTAAAATTGCTTGTGTTACCAATAGTGTTATTGCCTTTTTTTTTTTTGCATTTTCATTATATGAATTGTAATTGTTGTTGTTATCTTTATTATGATTGTGACAATGTTATCATTATTGTTATTTGTATCATTATTATTATACTTATTATCATCGCTATAGTTATTATTGTTTTTTTTCGTAATGCTATCACTATTACTGCTATTATTATCATTATTATAAGTTAACAATGATCATAATGATGATAATGATAATGACGATGGTGATGATGAGGATAATATTAATGATAATGATAAAAACAATAATAATAACAATAATGATGAAGATGATAGTGATATTGATAATGATAAGGATTCTGATAATAGCAATAGCATAATGATAATGAGATTAATAATAACAACAACAGCAATAATAACAACAATAATAATAATATTAATAACAATAATTATGATAATAATGATATTAACAATGGTAATAGTAATAATGATGATAATAATGTTAATAATAATGATAATAATAATAATAATGTTTATTATTATTATTATTATTATTATTATTATTATTATTATTATTATTATTATTATTATTACTATTATTATAGTGATGATGAAAATATAGATAATAACAGTTATAATAAGAGTGATGATAATGATAGTAATAATAATAATGAAAATGGTAATAACGTAATAATAATAACAATGCTAATGTAACAGTGATAGTGATATTGACAGTGATAATCATAATAAGGATAATAGGAATAATTATAATGATAACAATAATGACGATAATAATAATAATGATAATATCTATAATATTATTATTAATAATAATAGTAATAATGATAATAATAGTAAAAATAATAATGATAATAATAATAATAATAATAGTAAAATAATAATAATAATAAATAATAATATAATAAATAATAATAATAACAATAAATAATAATGTTAATAATAAAATTATAATAAATAAATAAAATAATAATAATAATT
>NW_023657456.1:20000-25000 GCF_015228065.2 Penaeus monodon | reverse complement strand
AACAATTTTCATAGGGAAAAGACAGTAAGAAAAAAAACAGGAAGGTGCAACAATATTTTTTTCCTTGAATATCAATCTCTATTTAAGAATTCAGACCTGGAGCACAGCAGGATGAAAAAATCATCAGTTTTATTAGTCTTTGTGCAAAATAATGGTACCAACTAGTAACAACTTTGTGACTTGCAGGCTTCTCTATATACTTGAGATCATGTACGTTGAGCGATCAGCTGACTTTATCAGATATTATTTCATTGGTGTAAAAAGTATACATAATTCATACCAGAGAGATTCATTCTTGATATCAATAATATACATACATAGGGTATATTTTTAAATCTGCATTTTATACTTGAAAACTTCAAGATAAATTTTGAAAATTGGAGACAGCTAAAGTATGTCCCTTTCTCAATTTCTTTTTTTTTTTTTTTTTTTAGAATAACCATTACTTTTTTTTAACCAATGTTTTATACTAATTTATCTTCTGAACTTGTAGCCTGATGCCCACACTGATCTCACATGAAAAGAAAGACCTACATAGTAAAATTTCTACCCTATTGCTCCTTTGCATAATTGCCCAGAAGTACATCTGAAAAGTTTTCAAGTGTGTGCAGGGTCTTTGGGAATACAACAATGACTTTTCTCTTATTGGTACTTTGAAAAATATCAATGTGGTTTCACATATTACACCAGAGGATAACAGTGTTTTGGCATATACAAATGAGTTTTACTCTGCTTAGTCGGCTATCAAAGCACAATTTAAATGGATTTATGATGTGGTTAATTATCCTTTTACAATAAAAACATTCTACATTATATTAAAGTTTTATAAATAAACATTGCACTAAGAAACAAACAATGCACCAATGTAAAATTATACAGTAACTTGCATACAGTGGTATAAGCAATACAACTGCAGTCCAAGACTTCTTTACTGAACATTTCTTCAGCTTGTTTTTATTGTTTTTGTTTTTTTGTTTTTTTTATTATAGGTATTGACAAATATCTACTTTGTGTCATTTTATACTGCAGCTATTCATAACAATTACATTCCTGTTTGATCTAATGTAATTTTTAACTGTTCTTCTAACAGTCTGAAAGAAAAAATGATTATTTCCCACTTAGTATAATTAACTAAATCTATGGTCCATGTTGGGTACACTGTAGGAAATGCACAAAGATCAAATAACAGTTTAAACACACAGAAACATTTCCAATGAAATGCAAATTTATCTTAAAATTCAAGCTACATACAATCTTTAAAAACCATCTTAATATAAAATATTTACATTCACAATAGAAACTATTATACTTAAGTCAGTTCATTTGCTTACTCTCAAATATTCACCGACTTAACAATTACCTGACAACCTATATTGAATCATCAACAAACAGGAATTTGTTGCATGTAGTACAGGCATTCAAGAATTTAAGTCATATACTCTGAATCGCTTTATACATATATAGAGATAGTAAGAGATTTTTATGTTGAAAGTTCAAGGTGATGGTGCCTTGTACTGCCACAAGTAAGTTCCCTGTTACTGTAATGATCATTAAACAACCTATATAACATTTTCCAAGGCATAAAGGTCACACTAAATTTACACAATGTTTCAGAAAAAATATATAATAAAAAATAGCATGTCCATCCTTTTTGTATTATGCTTAAACAATATTTCATAATTTTATTGTAAGTGGAAAGTCTCTCTGATAAATAACAAATGATGATATTACACAGAATGTACAAAATACTGAAGAAGTCTAGCTCTTGTTAGTTATGCAATAACTATAGCAATAATTTACTGAGTACTATCTAATCATATATAATATCATAGAGAAGAGACATGATTTTGAGAAAGGGAGGAAGAGAGGGAGAGAAGAATCTGAAGCTTTGAAGTACAAAGTTGTGTGAAATCTATCACAAATTATACTAAAAGAATACACAGAGCCCATGGACCACTAAACAACCAAAGAAGCACTAATTTGATGTACTTCAATTATTCATCAAGCACCATTCATTTTAAATAATTTTATTTACTTACAAAAAAAAAAATAACAGTAAAATCAAATAAAAATAATAAAAAATATTGATGTTAGCATGGTTTTCTGCAATTGTTAAGCACCAACTTAATAGAAACTGAAGTCTGGCTGCATTTGATTTAAACAAGATATACAACAATCTTTTCCACTTCCAAGGAACAAAAAACCTACTACCCACGTTAGAACGTCAACAGGATACAAAGTAATTATCACAATGGGGGAGAAGGCCGTTGGAAGATCTTGAGAAAGCGATATGAACATTTTAATCTGAATACTTGTAGAGGCAGAGCAAAATGACACAGTATTTTTTTTTAACACTCCTCTGTTAAGGCACCATGTTTAGTCTTCCTGAGTAAGCTGTGACATTTTTCAAAAAAGAAAAAAAAGAGAAAAAAAAATGCAGACATCTTCCTTTTCACTATGAGCTAACCGTTTTTTGTGAATGTACAAAGAATTTTTTTCATGATATATACTGCAAAATTTATATAAATACTTCACACGAAATGTCTCTGTGAAATTACCATTCTTGCATTCACCACAGTCCAACACGGGCCAACCTTGCTTCATTTTCAGATTACACTGCCAATTATTCTTTTGTGCATCTGCTTTGAAATCAGGAGCACCAGATGAATAACAATGATTAATATCTATTTTTGATAATAATATAATTTTATTATTATTATCATTATAGATATTAATCATTGTTATTCATCTGGTGCTCCTGATTTCAAAGCAAGATGCACAAAAGATAATTGGCAGTGTAATCTGAAAATGAAGCAAGGTTGGGCCCGTGTTGGACTGTGTGTGAATGCAAGAAGTGGTAAATTTCACAGAGACATTTCGTGTGAATGTATTTATATAAATTTTGCAGTATATATCATGAAAAAAATTCTTTGTACATTCACAAATACGGTTAGCTCATAGTGAAAAGGAAGATGTCTGCATTTTTTTTTTCTCTTTTTTTCTTTTTTGAAAGTGTCACAGCTTACTCAGGAAGACTAAACATGGTGCCTTAACAGAGTGAGTGTTAAAAAAAAAAACTGTGTCATTTTTGCTCCTGCCTCTACAAGTACTTCAGATTAAGATGTTCATATCGCTTTCTCAAGATCTTCCAACGGCCTTCTCCCCATTGTGATAATGTACTTTGTATCCTGTTGACCGTTCTAACGTGGGTAGTAGGTTTTTTTTTCCTTGGAAGTGGAAAGATGTAGTTTGTATTCTTGTTAAATCAAATGCACCAGACTTCAGTTTTCTTTAAGTTGGTGCTTAACAATTGCAGAAAAACCCTGCTAACATCAATATTTTTTATTATTTTTATTTGATTTTACTGTTATTTTTTTTTTTGTAAGTGTAAAAAAATTATTTAAAATGAATGGTGCTTGATGAATAATTGAAGTACATCAAATTAGTGCTTTTTTGGGTTGTTTAGTGGTCCATGGGCTCTGTGTATTCTTTTAGTATAATTTGTGATAGATTTCACACAACTTTGTACTTCAAAGCTTCAGATTCTTCTCTCCCTCTCTTCCTCCCTTTCTCAAAATCATGTCTCTTCTCTATGATATTATATATGATTAGATAGTACTCAGTAAATTATTGCTATAGTTATTGCATAACTAACAAGAGCTAGACTTCTTCAGTATTTGTACATTCTGTGTAATATCATCATTTTTTTATTTATCAGAGAGACTTTCCACTTACAATAAAATTATGAAATATTGTTTAAGCATAATACAAAAAGGATGGACATGCTATTTTTTATTATATTTTTTTCTGAAACATTGTGCTAAATTTAGTGTGACCTTTATGCCTTGGAAAATGTTATATAGGTGTTTAATGATCATTACAGTAACAGGGAACTTACTTGTGGCAGTACAAGGCACCATCACCTTGAACTTTCAACATAAAAATCTCTTACTATCTCTATATATGTATAAAGCGATTCAGAGTATATGACTTAAATTCTTGAATGCCTGTACTACATGCAACAAATTCCTGTTTGTTGATGATTCAATATAGGTTGTCAGGTAATTGTTAAGTCGGTGAATATTTGAGAGTAAGCAAATGAACTGACTTAAGTATAATAGTTTCTATTGTGAATGTAAATATTTATATTAAGATGGTTTTTAAAGATTGTATGTAGCTTGAATTTTAAGATAAATTTGCATTTCATTGGAAATGTTTCTGTGTGTTTAAACTGTTATTTGATCTTTGTGCATTTCCTACAGTGTACCCAACATGGACCATAGATTTAGTTAATTATACTAAAGTGGGAAATAATCATTTTTTTCTTTCAGACTGTTAGAAGAACAGTTAAAAAATTACATTAGATCAAACAGGGAATGTAATTGTTATGAATAGCTGCAGTATAAAATGACACAAAGTAGATATTTGTCAATACCTATAAAATAAAAAAACAAAAAAACAAAAACAATAAAAACAAGCTGAAGAAATGTTCAGTAAAGAAGTCTTGGACTGCAGTTGTATTGCTTATACCACTGTATGCAAGTTACTGTATAATTTTACATTGGTGCATTGTTTGTTTCTTAGTGCAATGTTTATTTATAAAACTTTAATATAATGTAGAATGTTTTTATTTGTAAAAGGATAATTAACCACATCATAAATCCATTTAAATTGTGCTTTGATAGCCGACTAAGCAGAGTAAAACTCATTTGTATATGCCAAAACACTGTTATCCTCTGGTGTAATATGTGAAACCACATTGATATTTTTCAAAGTACCAATAAGAGAAAAGTCATTGTTGTATTCCCAAAGACCCTGCACACACTTGAAAACTTTTCAGATGTACTTCTGGGCAATTATGCAAAGGAGCAATAGGGTAGAAATTTTACTATGTAGGTCTTTCTTTTCATGTGAGATCAGTGTGGGCATCAGGCTACAAGTTCAGAAGATAAATTAGTATAAAACATTGGTTAAAAAAAAAGTATGGTTATTCTAAAAAA
>NW_023657456.1:5000-15000 GCF_015228065.2 Penaeus monodon | reverse complement strand
TTACCTACGAGATACATTATTAAAATATAATATATCACCCTAATCCTAACAAAGAAATGAATTACAAACGGGAATAAAAAACAGCAAATGGTAGAGAGGTTTTGCCCAGGCCTGTGACAGTGGAGGAGCGAAGGACGTCGCAGTCTGCAGAACCTTTCAACTCCTTGGTCACTAGTACCCACGACCATGAAAGCATGTCTTCCGAAAGTCAAGGTCGATGTCCATGTATGGGAGTGGAACCAACGGCAGCTTCATTGGTCTTCCTGTAGTCCTCATACCAGGGAAAGTAATATTGCTCTCGGAAGCCACGACCACAGGTAATGCACAGGGACTCAGGCTGGGACGGAGGAAGCCATGCTCCCTCAGGTGCTGAACCTCACTCTACAGGGACGCCCTTTTCTCTGCATTAAGATAACTGGCTCAGCATCTCTGGTCTCGACCTCAGGCTTAAGAAGTGGGCAGAAACGAGGTACATTTTCGAACGGTTCACCATACTCCTGTGGAAGAGAATGCATGTTTGTTGCTTGGACAGCAGAAGTGTGTTTAGTATCAGGGCTACATAAAAGTTCTGAATTGATCAGATTAGGCTCCACAATATGAATATTAGTGGGCACGGCTATTGAAACTTCTCGTACATTTTCCACATTTCTCTTCAAATCATCCTGTTTACAATATTTTTTCAGGAAGTTCACGTGTACATGACGTGGTTTCTTATGTCTCTTAGGGGTTTCAGTTAAATAATTAACACCACTGGTTCGTTTTAGAATACGAAATGGCCCCGTGTATCGAGACTGAAGAGGCTGGTTAAGAGGCAGCAAAGCCAAAACTAAATCACCCTCATTAAAGGTTCTTTCTTCAGTAATTACTCTATCAGAATGTTTCATTTCAGTCTGAGCTATTGAAATAGCGGTTAGTAATCTACGCTTAAATTTATTCACATAAGCAGCTCCAAGAATGCCATCCTCTTTCATTTAACCAACACTCCTTTAAGACTTTGTGGTCCACGCACTTCATGGCCGTAAATTAATTGAAATGGTGAATAACTAAGACACTCTTGAACACTGCCCCTTACTGAAAATAGAAGCAACCCTGTCCCTTCATCCCACTCAGAACCAGTCACCAAACAGAAAGCTTTAATCATTGTCTTTAGAGTATAGTGAAACCTTTCAACAAACCCTTGACTCTGAGGATGATATACGCTGGACCTCCACTGCTGTATATGGAAGGACTTCATAACTTTTTCATACAGTCTGGGGTGTGATATTCGACCCTTGATCTGACTGTAGGTAGACCCCCCTGGATTAAAACACTATTCTTAGTAGTAATGCGTCTGAGGAGAAAAGCTCTGGGATATCAGGTAGCCACGTCAACTATAGTTAACAGAAACTTATTACCCTGTTTAGACTTTGGAATGGGACCTACTATACTGAAAGGCTCTGTTAATAGTGAGAAAGGCTGCAAGGGGTGTGGTGTGATGCCATTCCGGGCTTACCTCTTACTTGGCAGATATGACATTACTGGCACTAACGACTAATATGTCGTTTCATTTTCCGGCAATAAAAATGAACAAAAATCTTGTGATAAGTCTTTTCGATTCCCAGAAGGACCACTAATGCCATGTGCAATATTTAAAACATCAGTACGAGGGAACTTTGGTATTATACGTTGATGTAAGGTCTTACTAGTGCCGTCTGCAGATATATTATAGGGCTAATATTTACGCATAAGAATGCCTGACTGGCGATTATAGTTCGTATTGACATTTTCAAGTTCACTTATGTCAATACGTCTATCGTAAAATACTTTCATCCCAGGATCTTTACACTGTTCTTCATGGGCTTCACTTTAGTAACCGGAGTGCCTTTGAAATCCACTATATCAGAATTATCAGATGCAGACTTACTTAAAACTTTAGCAGGTGAATTGAAGAAATCTGCTAGTGTAAATTCATCAGTAATTCCATCACAAGGGCACTCCTCTGGCAATGTAGTGCCGGGAGTAAGCGCTTTGGTAGGAGGGGAGGATCTCGACTTGCAGTACGGGTGACAGCACACACTGGAAGAGGTTGGGATACTCCCTCTCTAAATCTAGTGTTGTTCTCTTTAGTGGAACAAGATAAAGCCACAGGTCAAGGCCACACCATATCGTCAACGAGATCATTACCCATAAGTGAAATGCCATCACTTGGTATCCTATCAACAACACCTAATCTTACATAACCAGATATCAAATCAGATTTGAGGTAAACTTCACAAATGGGTATACTCATGGACCCTATCAGTCCATTAATAATTGCCAGCTCTCCAGTGTAAAAGTCCAGGTCAGGAATGGTCTCTTTGAGCACCAGTGATATATCTGCAGCTGAAACACATGGGATAGTAACTAGGGGAGAAGACAATTCGTCGTCACTAGGAAATCCTGTAGAACAAAATGGTCTAAATGAAGGTGTCACACCTGTAGATTCAGCCATGGAAGAGGGGAAAGGCCAAAATCAAGTTTATCGCCATAATATTTAGACGCAACCTCTTTCTCCTTATTAGCAGTGACGAGAAAAAATAGGTTTACCTTTGTCAACTGAATGCTTATTTGCCAGTTTGATGATATGACTGTTTCTTCAATAACAAAAGGAAAAATTCTCACCGCGAGAAGCAAAGTTCCTACTCTCACCCCCTGTTTCTGACGACTTTGCATTTACAGTCCTGTGGGTATCTGGCAGTTCAGTCCTTCTGGCACTATACTCCATCCTCTTACCACTATGCTGGTTAGACTGGAATTAACGCTCATTAAATCTACAAGCGTAGTTCAGATTCGTGAGAGCGAGATGATCGGCGGCACTACCAACCTCGGCTAATGTGCGCAGACCACGCGCGTCAATGTGAAAGCGAACTTTTTACAGGCATACACTTCTTTATATTCTCGGCCATAAAGAGTTCTAGTAATTTATCGTACTCGAGTGCAGCAAGTTTACTCTCGACCCATTTTTTTACACAAAAGTCGCTTTGGCAGACAATTTCAACAAAAGTTGGCCTACCATCTTTACAAATATACGGGAATCTTGTCTGTAATCCTCTGTCACCTTTTTATAAACATTAGCACAACCTCTTTTACAATACAATAATTCTGTGACTATACCAAAGCCAGAGCTGAGAAAAATTCTTGCGCCCTGCTAACATATGCGCTATGTATAAGTAATACCCACTTATCTTCGGGCAACCATGCAAAGCAGCAACACGCTCAAAATAAATGAGAAAATACGGTAAATTTTACGACTTGCATGCTTGCTTGAGATTTGCGAAGTTCTGGCTTCGCCCGGGCCTTTCACTTACGGCCCGGCCTGTGTCAGCTTTTATGGCTGTCTCATTTGTTTGCCTGACACTCGGTGCTTACCGTGGCGGTGGGACTGCCAGCAGGCGCTCCTGTGATGACAATCGGTTCTTCCCGGACATCAGATTTGTTCAGATGATCATATCCGTCGAATTCACCAGTCGACAATCTTTATGTAATCCTGGTAGCAGCGGAGGGCATGAAGTAGATCAGGGAAATTACGGGGTAAAACCAGCACAAAAAACGCTTAAAATCGGCTAATGAAACTCCCCACCATCTTTGAAAAGTCTACGGGCCGACGCGCCAACGTTCGAAAAACTACGGGAATCGAATCCCAATTTCCTCATCGCCACCTGCTTTGCGGGGTACTAGATAGACTTACTTAACTTAACTTACGGGAATCAAACCCTTGTTCGATTTTTAAAAAATCTACGGGATTTCACAATCCAGATCCCCATCGGTACTTTTCACACTCTAATCCAGGGAAGCACACTGTTTTTCTTGACCTTAAGTCAGCTTTTGACATTGCAAACAGAGAAGTTATCCTAGAACAATTAGTAAGCTTTGGCATCCGGGGTAAAATATTGAACTGGATTAGAATGTATCTCTCGAACAGATCTGCAAGTGTCCTGTTCAGGGGAGTGAGAAGTTCCACTTCACAGTCTTTTGAACTTGGGACGCCACAGGGAGGAGTTCTCAGCCCTATGCTGTTCAATGTCCTCATGCACAAGCTGGTGGCAGATATCCCACTTGGGGATGGTGAATCCATTATATGCTATGCTGATGACATATGCGTCAGAGCATCATCACAAGTGAGGATGCAAATAATTCTCGACAGAATCACAGCAAAGGCACATGAGTGTGGATTAGTCATTTCCGCTGAGAAAACAATGGCTCTAAACCCATGTATCATACCCCCACCCACTTTTCGCATAGGTGACCAGGAGCTTGACATATGCCACAAGTATAAATATCTCGGGTGAATGTAAATGATGCAGACCTGGTCCTCTCTCTAAAGAAGAGACTCTGGGAGAGATTGAAACCTTTGAAAGTTCTTGTCGGAAGAGAACATGGCATCAATGTTAAGCTCGCTAGACTGTTTTACTTGGCTTTTATAAGGTCAGTTGTAGACTACCATGCACTGCACTTGTTGCAGTGTAAGGAATCAGAAATAGGTAGTTTGGAGGTAGTGCAAAATGAAGCTATGAGGATTATCCTCGGCGCCCCGAGAACAGCAAGGATAGTAAACATGAGATCAGAATTAAACTTACCATCCATTTCTGATAGAATAATATTTATTTCCACCATATTTGGGGTCAAAGCTCTGAGGGAACCCTCGTATCTCTCAGATTTCCAAAAACAACTGCAACATAAAATCACGCAAGTAGACGTGATAAATCACACACACGCGCGCCCTCTGATACACAAAATCTCCATGAACATTATAAAACTCAATGTTCCAATTAGTAAAATACCAAAAGGTCGCTCCATTCCACCATGGAAAAATTCAACATTGATCGTGCACCTTACATGTCTACCACAAAAAACAGGGTGCATAACTGTGTGTTGAAACAAATTGCGCTAGCAACGGTAACGGAACACACAGAATCTATGGGTGATGATGCATATGAGTGTTACGCCGACGGATCCGTACAGTCTGGATACAAAGCTGGTTGTGCTTGCGCTGTATACAAAAATGGCTTACTACAACATCAAGTTAATATGAGAATACAAAACTGGGCCAGCACTACACAAACGGAGCTGCAGGTATACTCCTCGCAACGGAATTCTTAATGTCTAGGGGCTCTGGAGTAGTTTTCTGTGACTCTCAAAGTGCTCTTCGGACGCTAAATTCTTTCAAAGCAGGTGGCGATGAAGAAATTGTGAGTTGCATTAAGCGTAACGTAACCTATGCAACAGAGCGTAATTTCAACATTCAGTTTGTATGGATACCATCTCATGTTGGCATACGCAAGCACGACCACGTAGACAAATTGGCGAAAGAAGCCTGCAGCAAGGATATTGTGAACATAGATCTTGGGATGCCTCTTGCTAGGGTTGCACATATATTGAAAAGTTCTCATAAGGAAGAACTAGTAGATCTGATTAACACTCAAAGGCCTGAAAGCTGTACCATAAGGCACTACGATCAGTATAGGGATGGCAAGCCTTCCTATGGGTGGCACCGAAGTCAAACCAGACATTGTGACGTGGTTATTGCCAGAATACGTTTAGGTTACAGAATGTACTGGCAACTGCACGGTGCAAGAAGTGCAGATGAATCTAGATGTAGACTGGGTAACGAGGAAACAAACGAACACTTGAGCACTATATCTCGGAATGTCATGTGATACAGCCTTTCAGACCACCTAACATGAGGTATAAAGAACTATGTGAATATTTCATTTCATCTGATACATTGGAAGATATACTCGTACTATACCCTAAATTTACTATGTGATAACTCCCGTATGCAAATAACAGTGTTATTCAAACACAGTGGCAAAAGCATATGTAAGTAATAATTTTTGTATGATGTATGATTTATATTTATATTTTACCTTGTACAACTACAGTAGTTACAGACTACTGTACAATGTCAGATATATGTAATCATGATTGCCCACGCCTGAGCAGATAGCCAGGGTGGTAAATAAACTTACTTAACTTAACTTAACTTAATCGTACAATGCATCCTAACAATAAACTAACCTAATCTTATACACTACTGTCTATATGTTCCCTAGCCAGGGACTCTGCCCCCAGGGCACCCAAGGTAAAACCATATATCTTTATATAGCGAGACACCGAACTTTTCTTCGCTTCCGTCTATGGTCAGAATTGCTTGGTTTCTAATCACTTTATTCGGCATTTGGGACTCTTGATGGGCTCAAATATCAGACTGTGATAGATACTAAAGTATATTTGTTCTGTATATCCAGTATATGGCTTTAAAATCACCCGTAATGGACGCAACACCTAAAGCTAAACATTTCTCACCGGCGTTTGCCCCGGAATGGCGCCGCACGGCCTCTCAAATCTCCCAGTGGCGAAAACGCGCATGCGCAGAAGGTTATTTACAAAAATTATATAATAATCATCTAAACACGTCAAAGAAGTATAAAGTAATACATGGACTACTTGCAGGTTGCAGTCATGAGTTACGTGTCACATTTGTTTTGGTCCTCGAAAGGTGAACAGAATGGGAACTTAGGAAATGGTGGGTCCATCTTCTCTCTTCTCTATCCTGTTACTCCTTTATTTTCGATTTGCGCTCCTTTTGCCATAGATATAAAGTGTCTCAGCTTTCGTCCATTCACTTTTTTTCTTCTTCTGTAATCCTGATTGTCATAGACGGAAATTTTTCCCAAATTACTAAGAAACGTCAAACTAAAGTGACCACAGAACAGTAAAATGCCTTAAATGGTCACCAAGCAAATAAAAGTCAAATTACAAATTTATGCAGACTTGTTTATTAAACCAAAGATCATTGAAATGCACTGAATGCAAAATTAAGAAGTAACTCGGCGTCTTAATTGAAAAAAAAAAAAAAAAAAAAAAAAAAAAAAAAAAAAAAAAAAAAAAAAAAAAACAGCAATATGTGTTACAACGGGTAAGAAAACACGTATAAAAATTTGCAACACCAAGAGAATCACATTACAAATGGCAAAACAGATGTGATTATCAAATGCCAAATTTGATAGTTCGCACGGAGTCCGGTCAGGGCCCCCACTTGTTACAGCTTGAATTCAAACCCGTCCATTATCTTTTCATACATCGTGTTACGGCTGTGGGGTCACCGAGAGGAATTCATGGGAAGTGCAGCTCCACTGAACTAATTCTCCTAATGCGGAAGCGAGAATCATAGACGAGAAATCAAGACTGAATGCTGTGGCATGATATGAATGGCTAAACACCACGTAACAACAACTGTCCTTGTGGTTAAAGTAATACTAGTGATTTTCAAGTTTCTCTTGCTCATTCATGATGTCATTCATTCTTCATTCCTTATTGCAATGCTCGTTAATGTTATTATGTTATCATTGGATATGTTCATTCATTCATTAATTATCATGTCTCATTACCGTAATTCTTTTTTTGCGATTAAACTTATCATACTGAAGTCATCTTTCATTATCAATTCCCAATCATATTTCATGAATTACTATTAATCATTAATTATTGTAAAGGATCTGGAACCACGTAAACCCATTATTTACAATTATATTTTTTTCATTAATTCCTTCACCAAAGTAAACGCGATATATTACCAAAACTTAAAATATCGCCCAAAGCCTCTTTAAATTTAAAATTTGAACACGAACGCTTAAGTTACTTTTAATAAAATGGGTTCACTTAATTATCGATACTTAATAGAAACATGAACTAAACAATATGACCACCGCAACTACCTTGTTCACCCAATACGCCTTCCCTGTCAGCCACTTTGGTTAGTCCACCGATGGAGATCATGGTTTATGTATGTTATTTATTCCATTCATATGCTTATATTGCATGATTGTTTTATGTGTTTCTTTTGCATTGCGTCTATGTATATATTGTTCCTGATTATTATTACGTGTTTGTAATTCTTTTTGTACATTTAAAATTCAGGACCGTGTGTGTGTGTGTGTGTGTGTGTGGGGTGGTGGTGTGTGTGTGTGGGGTGTGTGTGTGTGTGTGTGTGGGGTGTGTTGTGGGGTGTGTGTGAGTGTGAGTGGGTGTGAGTGTGAGTGTGAGTGTGAGTGTGAGTGTGAGTGTAGTGTGTGTGTGTGTGTATGTATATAATATTATATATATTTTATATGTTTGTTTGTGAGTGTGTACAACATGCACATATGGAGATGTAGTTTCGGAAACAGAACATTCCGAACGTTTAAAATTACAAAATCCTAGAACTAATCGGTGATAGTTTGCAAGTTTCATTACTAGAGTTACTCGTATAAAATGTATATCTGTACGTGATTGCATAGTATTGTTAATTCTATTTCAATGGGTCCTTATAAGCACGGGGGAAAATCTGATATCCAAGTAGACTGTTACATAGCCTTCCAAAATTAGTCATATTTATCGACGAAAAAAAAAGAACATGTGACCATATCACACCGCTCCTTTTTAAAAGAAAACAAGTATGACAAAGTTATACAACGGCAGATACGAGGGTTTTGTAATCCTAGAAGCCTATAAACCCACCTGTTCAGTACCCCTCCCCTCAGTCTGTCTCTCGGCACGCATCTTCATAGTGCACGTCAGGTAAGGAACTTCAGACGTAAATGACGGTTGTGTTAATCAAACTCAGACTCAGAGACCCTCAACGTAAAAAAAATATATGCCCCATAGATATAATTTTTTAGTAGTATGATAATTACAGTTTCAATGTTAATGGCGTTCATGAAGATAATGATATGATTGTGTCTGTCTGTAGGTAGTACTCCATTGATAATACATTTGGCATATTGGCATATTTGGCAGTTTCCACCCACTCGGAATACAATTAAAAAATGAAGATAAAAAATAACCGGGGAGAGATAAATTAATAAACCGGACAGCGATCTTAAGAAAATGCGTGTAAGTTCTATATGGACCTTGTGTGTCTGTGCCCTTTGGTAGTAAATATCTAATGCACACACACACACACACACGCACACGCACACGCACACGCACACGCACACGCACACGCCACGCACACACACACACACGCACCGCACACGCATACCACACACACACACACACGCACACACCACACACAACACACACACACACACACAACACACACACACACACGCACACGCACCGCATACGCCCCAAAACACACACACACACACACACACACACACACCACACACACACAACACACACACACACACACACACACACACACCACACATATATATGTATATATATATATCTATATATATTTTTAATATATATATATATACCATATATGTATATCCATGAAGGGCGTCCTTAATTTTTTCTTGGAGTGGAAGGCTGGCGACCGAAGAGAGCACAATCAGTCTCTGAGCGCTGCGAAAATGTTTAAAAAATGAGTATTCTTGGCCATTTTAAGCAACAACCAGATCTAAAAGGTAACTTAGGGGAGAAAAATAAATTGTATATATATGCATGTGCGTAATATATGGGGTATATATACACATATCGTTTTAAACATGCACCCCACACACACACACACACACACACACCACACACACCACACACACACCCCACACACACACCCCACACAACACACAACACCCCACACACACACCACACACACACCACACACAACACACACACACACAAAACCACAAAACACAACACATATATATATATATAGTATATATATATATATAATATAAGTATATATAATATATATATATAGGGTGGGGTGTGTGTGGGGTGGTGGTGTTGTGTGTGTGTGGTGTGTGGTGTGTGTGTGTGTGTTGATGTACACATATATACATATATGTATATATATTAAAATAATATATATATATATAATATATATATATATATAAAATATATATATACAATACATACATATATATATATATATATAATAATATATTATATATATATATATGTATATATATGTATATATATATATGTATATTTTTATATATATAATATATATATATATATATATATATATATATATATATATATTATATATATA
>NW_023657455.1:0-27797 GCF_015228065.2 Penaeus monodon | reverse complement strand
GGGGGTGTCGAAATGGGGCCCTCGAGGAGGGTGTTTGCAGAGGAACCGAGACTCAGTGGGTTCTCCTAGGGCGCTATTGCGTGTACGAGGCATTTCTCGTACCAGCACTTACTCTACAACCTTTTACTGGGCTTGCGATGGACTTGCACAAAGGCTTAACCAGACACTTTATAATGAAAACTGTTCTATCCCACCGCTGCCACCAAAAAGACAGTTATAGCGGGGCGTAGACCCAGTAGACTTCAATGTGTCTGGTTGAGTTCGGGCTCAACCGAGAATATAGATTTTATTTGGGAAAAGATTCGTCTGCAGTGAACAGATGTAAGATTGCAGGCCTACGGCACGCTGCAACCACCAGATTAGTAGGTTCGGGAACCGTGTGTGTTGTGTATGGGGGTGTGAATGTTGTATGAAAGAAGGGTGGAAGGAAAGTACAGGATGTATGTGCTGAATGTTGGATGTGTAAGTGTGTATATGTGAAAAGGGAGATAGCGTAGGCCGAGCGTCTGCGTGGACGTGTTTGGAAGAAAAATGCAAGATCATAAAATTCTTCCTCTTCCCTTCAGTTTGAGATGATAATGATGATAATGATGATGATAACGATAATAATGATGATAATCATGATAATGATGATGATAATAATAGGAATTGTGTCCATATATAATATAAAAAAGGTATAAGAAAAATATTCCCAAAAGTCGAAAAAGCTGCAAAATCTAGCGAAATATAGCCTTTTGAGAGTATGCTCCAAAAGGACGTTTTTTCGATTTCTTTGGTGATTTCGGCAATCATTAGGGTAATAATGATAATAATTACCAGAATTGTATTAATCATAACAATAATGATGATAAAAGTGAGAATAAAGAGAATTTTGATAACATTTGAATATTATAATATTATTATATTATTATTATTATTATTATTATTATTATTATTATTATTATTATTATTATTATTATTATTATTATTATTATTATTATTATTACTATTATCTTAATTATTAGTATTATTGCCAAAAAATCTATTATAACTGTAATAATAACAATAATAATAATAAGTATAAGTATAATAATAATAATGCTAGTGGTTATAATATTGTTATTAGTATTATTATTGTTATTATTATCATTATTATTATTTGTACTGGTATTATAATTGCAAAAAATTTTAAATTTAAACAGTAAAAATTTAAAACAGTAAAAAAGTCTAATTAAGATAATGATATTTTTTAATTATTTTTAAAATCGTTATTATTGTTATTATTATTTTTAAATTACTATCATTATTGTTGGGTTTTTGGGATTATTGGAGAAATTACATTTAAAAAACTCCAATTTTGGGAAATTTAATAATGCTAACAATTGCAATAATGTAAAATAATTGCAATAATGATGATAATGATATGATAATGTGATAATAAAGATAATGATGATGAAACCCAAAATAATAAAATTTTTTAATCTGATAATATGAGGGATAATAACAGGAATTTTTCCCATTTTTAATTTTTATAAAAAAAAAGGTATAAAAAAACTTTTCCCAAAAGTCGAAAAAGCGGAAAAATTTCTAGCAAATATACCCTTTTGAGGTATACCCCAAAAATGCCCTTTTTTTTTTCGTTTTCTTTGGCGATTTCAGCAATTTTAGGGAAATAATGATAATAATTCCCAAAATTTGTTTTAAATATAACAATAATTGATAAATAAAAGTGGGGAATAAAGAGAATTTTGAAAAAAATTTTGAATATTTTTTAATTTTATTTTTTAATTATTATTATCATTATTTTTATTTTTAAATTATTATTATTATTATTATTATTTATTTATTATTATTATTTTTTTTTTTTTTTTTTTTTTTTTTAACTATTACCCTTAATTATTGTTTATTCCCAAAAAAATCTTTTTAAAACTATAATAATAAAAAAAAATTAATAATAAGTAAAAAGTATAAAAAATTAATAATGCTAGGGGTTTAATATTGTTATTATTAATTTTGGGTTTTTTTATTGTCAATTATTATTTGTTACTGGAAAGATAAATTCAAAAATAATTATTATGACAGTAATAATTACAGAATTTAACAAATATAATTAAGAAAAATGATATAAATAATTAATAAAAATTTCGTTAT
The DNA here is from genome assembly GCF_015228065.2 of Penaeus monodon. NCBI lineage: Eukaryota > Metazoa > Arthropoda > Malacostraca > Decapoda > Penaeidae > Penaeus > Penaeus monodon. Next base: position 25,667 of record NW_023657455.1, on the reverse strand, counting down.
TATTGTTATTATTATTTTTTATTACTATCAATTGTTTTTGGTTTTTAGTATTATTCAAAAATATAAATATGACCCCAAATAATTCCCAATTTAATAATGTAAAAAATTGCAATAATGATGTAAAAAATTGCAATAATGAGAAATGATGGGGATAAGGGATGATAATGATGATAATGATAAATGGGAAACGAAAATAATGTGTAATCTGAAATGATGATGATAATAATGGGAATTTTTGTCCTTTATAGGGAAAAATAAAAAAGGATAAGAAAAACATTCCCAAAATTTCAAAAAAAGCGGAAAATCTACCCGGAAATATGTTTTTGAATTTATACCCCAAAAAGGGTTTTTTTTTTCGTTTTCCCTTTGGTATTTCGGCAATTATTAGGGTAATAATGAAAAAATTAAACCAAAGAATTTTTTTTAAATATAAAAATAATGTGATAAAGGGTGAAAAAAGGGGGAATTTTTGAAAACCCTTAAAATTTTTTGTTTTAATATTTTTATTTTTTAAATTATTATTATTATTTTTAAATTTTAAATTAATTTTAAATATTATTATTAATTATTTTTATTTTTATATTATTTTTTATTCTATTATCTTAATTATTAGTATTTTTGCCCAAAAAAATTATTATAAATGAAAAAAATTTAAAAATAATAAAAAAAGGTATAAATAAAAAATAAAAATTTCTGGGCGGTTAAAATTTTTTTGTTATTATTATTATTATTTTTAAATGATTTATTGTTTTTAAATTTATTATTATTTTTTTTAATCATTTTATTATTTGTCCCTGGTATTATAATTGCAAAAATAATTTTTTAAAAACATAATTAATTACAGAAATAACGATACAAATTTAAAGATAATAAATTATAAAAAAATTTAAAAAAATGGGATTATTGTTATTATTATTGATTTTTAAATATCATTATTGTTGGGGTTAAATAGTATTTTTGGGGAAAAAAATATAAAACTATAACTCCAAAAAATTTTGCAATAATAAGGATAAAAAATTGCAATAATGATGATAATAATTGCAAAAAATGATAAATGATGATGAAAATTATGAAAATTTATGTTTATAACGTAATAATGATGATAATCATGATAATGTGATGAAATAACAGGTTGTGCCCAAATAAAATTTTTAAAAAGGGTATAAAAAAAAAATTTTTCCCAAAAGTCAAAAAAGGGGGAAAAATCTAGCAAAATATAGCCTTTTGAAAATTTTTACCCCCAAAAAAAAATTTTTTTTTCGTTTTCTTTGGTGTTTTTGGAAATTTTAAATTGGGGGTAATGATGATAAAAATTACCCAAAATTGTTTTAATCATAACAAAATGTTTGAAAAAAGTGAGAAAAAAAGGAAAATTTTTGAAAAACATTTGAAAAATTATTATTATTATTTTTATTATTATTATTTTTTTATTATTATATTATTTTATTATTATTTATTATTATTATTATTTTTTATTAATATTATTATTACTATTACTTTTTTATTAGTATTTGCCAAAAAATCTATTATGCGTAAATAATAACAATAATTTAAAAAAATAAGTAAAATTATAAAAATAAAAAATTGCAAAGTGGTTTAATTTTGTTTTTTAATTTTTATTTTTGGGTTATTATTATCATTAATTATTTGTACTGGAAATTAAATTGCAAAAATAATTTTTTAAAACAGTAATAATTAAAAGTAAAAACGATACTAATTAAGAAAAATTTGGTATAAATAATTATTTAAAATCTTTATTTTTGTTATCTTTATTGTTTATTACTATCATTTTTCCCGGGGTTTTATTAGTATTATTGCAAAAAAAAATATACTTAACCCCAAAAAATAATTGCAAAATAATGATAAAAATTGCAAAAGAGATAATAATTGAAATTTAATGATGAAAAATGTTGATGATAATGATGATAATGAAAATGATAACGTAATTAATGATGATAACCATGATAATGTTTAGATAAAAACGGGAAATTTTTTCCATATAAAATAAAAAAAAGGGGATAAGAAAAACTTTCCCCCAAAAGTCGAAAAAGGGGAAAAAAAATCTATACTTAAAATAAACGTTTTTTTTCAAATTTCTTTTGATTTCCCGGAAAATTATTAGGGAATAATGAAATATTCTCAGAATTGTATTAATATAACAAAATGATGAAAAAAAGGGGATAAAAAAAGAAAAATTTGATAACAGGGGGAAAAATTATTAAAATTATTTTTATTATTATTTTTTTTATTATTTTTATTATTTTATTAATTATTATTTTTATTATTATTATTATTTTTTATTATTTTTATTATTACATTTTTTATTTTTTATTACTTTATTTTAATTTATTAGTATTTTTCCCCCAAAAATCAATTATAACTGTAATAATAACAATAAGTAAAACGTAAAAAATAAAAAATAATGCAAAGGGGTTATAAAAATTTTTATTAGTTATTATTATTTTATTTTACATTATTTTTATTTTTTTGGTTGGTAGTATAATTGCAAAAAAAATTTTTTAAAACGAAAAAATTACAGTAATAACGATACAAATTTTAAGAAAAATGTATAAAAAATTTATTAAAAAATCGTTTTATTGTTATTATTTTTGTTATTACTTCTTTATTTTTGTGGTTATTATTATTATTGCAAAAATATATACTAAAACTCCAAAAAATTAAAAAAATGATAACAATTGAAAATAAGGGATGAAAAATAATTGCAATAATGATATAATGATGATGAAAAATGAGGATAATGATGATGTTTAACGATAAAATGATGATAATATGATAATGTTTATGGTAAAAACCCGGGAAATTTGGGTGTCCATATAAAATTAAAAAAAAAAGGTAAAGAAAAACACCCCAAAAGTCGAGAAAGCGGCAAAATCTAGCAAAAATTTACCCTTTTTGAGTTTCCCACAAATAAAATGCCCTTTTTTTCGATTTTTTTTGGTGTTTTTCCCCCAAAATCATTGGGTAAAAATGATAAAATTTCCCCAAAAGGTATTAAACATAACAATATGTATAAAAAAGGAAAAAATAAAGAAAAATTTGGGATAACATTGAATTTATAAATTTTTTATTTTTAAATTTTTAAATTATTATTATTATTATTATTATTATTTTTTATTATTTTTATTTTACTATTATCTTAATTTTTTAGTATTTTTTTTCCCAAAAAAATTAAAACCCGGTAATAAAAAATAAAATAATAATAATAAAAAAGTAAAATTATAATAAAAATAATGCTAGTGGTTATAATATTTTAAATTAGTATTATTATTGATATTATTATCATTATATTATTTTCCGGGTGTTTTAAAATACAAAAAAAAATTAAATTAAAAACAGTAAAAATTTACGTAATAACGTTTACAAATTAAAAGTAAGGGTTTAAAAATAATTATTTAAAATCGTTATTTTTGTTATTATTATTTTTATTACTATAATTATTTTTTGGGGTTATTATTATTTTTTGGAAAAAAATATGTACTATAACCCCCCAAATAATTGCAATAAAAGGTTTAACAATTGAAAATAAATAAATGAAAAATAATTGCAAATGTGATAAAATTGCAAAAATAAATGATAATGTGATGAAAACGATAAAAATGTTTAAAAATCATGATAAGGGATGATGTTTAATAACAGGAATTGTGTCCATATATAATATAAAAAAGGGTAAAAAGGGAAAAACTTTTCCAAAAAGTCGAAAAGGGGGCCCAAAATCTACGAAATATAGCCTTTTAAAGGGGAATACTCCATAATAAAAGTTTCTCGTTTTTTTGGGTGATTTCGGAAATTTAAATTGGGTAATAAGATAAAATTACCAAATTGTATTAATATAACAATAATGTTGAAAAAAGTGGAATAAGAAAATTTGATAACTTTTTGAATTTTATTATTATTATTATTATTATTATTTTTATTATTATTATTTATTTATTTTTATTTTTTTTATTATTATTACATTATCTTAATTATTATTTATTATTCCCAAAAAAATTCTATTATAACTATAATATTAACAAAAATTTAATAATAAGTAAAAATTGATAATAAAAATTAATGAAATTTTGGTTAAATATTGTTATTATTTACTATTTTTGTTATTTTTATCTTTATTATTATTTTTTACGGGGTAGATAATCGCAAAAAAAATTTAAATTAAAAAACCAGTAATAATTACATTAATCCCGATACAAATTAAGAAATGATATAAAAATTATTAAAAAATCGTTATTATTGTTTTTAATTATTTTTTATTACTTCTTTTATTGTTGTGGTTATTATTTTGGGGGAAAAAAATATTACTATAACTCCAATAATTGCAATAAAAATGATAACAATTGCAATAATGATGATAATAATTGCAATAATGATAAATAATGATGATTATAATGTGATAATGTGATAATGATGATGATAAGATAATAATGATGAAAAATGATGATGAAAAATAACAGGAATTGTGTCCATATATAATATAAAAAAGGTGTAAGAAAACATTCCAAAAGTCAAAAAAGCGGCAAAATCTAGCGAAATATAGCCTTTTGAGAGTATACTCCAAAATGACGTTTTTTTCGATTTCTTTGGTGATTTCGGAAATTTTATTAGGGTAATATGATAATAATTACCAGAATTGTTAATCTAACATAAGATGATAAAAGTTAGATTTGATAACATTTGAAATTATTGATTATTTATTATTATTATTGTTTTATTATTACTATTTCTTAATTTTTGTAGTTTGTCAAAAATCATTTACTGTAAAACAATATAATTTTCGATAACATTTGAATGTATTAATATTATTTTATTATTATATTATTATTATTATTATTATTATTATTTTAAATTATTATTATTAATTATTATATCATTATTATTATTATTATTTTTATTTTATTATTTTTATTTTTTATCTTAATTATTAGTATTTTTTGCCAAAAATCTATTATACTGTAATAATAAAATAATAATAATAAGTATAGTATAATAATAATAATGCTAGTGGTTATAAATTCTTCTTATTATTATTATTGTTATTATTATCATTATTATTATTTGTACTGGTATTATAATTGCAAAAATAATATTATAACAGTAATAATATAGTAATAACGATACTAATTAAAAATGATGTAAATAATTATTATAAAACCGTTATTATTTTTTATTATTATTGTTTTTACTATCATTATTGTTGTGGTTATTATATTATTGCAAAATATATACTATAACTCCAATAATTGCATAATAATGATAATATTTGCAATTTTTATGATAATAATTGCAATAGTGATGATAATTTATGAATATGATGATAATGATGATAATGTGATGATAACGATAATAATGTTTATAATCATGATGATGATGATGATAATAACAGTAATTGTGTCCAATATAATATAGAAAGGTATAAGAAAACATTCCCAAAGTCGAAAAGCGGCCAAACCCTTGCGAATATAGCCTTTTGGAGTATACTCCAAAATGACTTTTTTTTTTCGTTTTCTTTGGTGATTTCAAAAATTATTAGGGTAATAAGGATAATAATTACCAGAATTGTATTAATCATAACAATAATGAGATAAAAGTAGAATAAAGAGAATTTTTATATCATTTGAATATTATTATATTATTATTATTATTATTATTATTATTATTATTATTATTATTATTATTATTATTATTATTACATTTACCTTAATTATTAGTATTATTGCCAAAAAATCTATTATAACTGTAGTAATAACAATAATAATAACAATAATAACGATTTAAATAAGTATTTATATCATTACTTAATTAGTATCGTATTACTGTAATTATTATGTTATAATAATTATTTTCGCAATTATTACTACCAGTACAAATAATAATAATGATAATAATAGCAATACTAATAATAAAACAATATTATAACCACAGCATTATTATTATTAGAAAACAATATACTAATTATTATTATTGTTAGATTACAGTTATAATAGATCTTGGGCAAAATACTAATAATAAGATATAGTAATAATAATAATATAATAATAAGAATAATAATAAAATAATATAATAATAATAATAATTATTCAAAAAACAGTTATCAAAATTCTCTTTATTCTCCTTGTATCATCATATTGTAATGATTAATACAATTCTGGTAAATGATTATCATTATTACCCTAATAATTGACCGAAATCCTCAAAAGAAATCGAAAAAACGATTTTGGAGTATACTCTCAAAAGGCTCTATTTCGCTAGGATTTTGCCGCTTTTTCGAATTTTGGGAATGTTTTTCTTATACCTTTTTTATATATCATGGACACAATTCATGTTATTGATTCATCATCATCGTAGCGGGGACGTAGACCCAGTAGACTTCAGTGTCTGGATTGAGTTCGGGCTCAACCGAGAATATAGATTTTATTTGGAAAAGATCGTCTGCAGTGAAACAGATGAAGATGCAGGCCTATAGCACGCTGCCAACAACGTTAGTAGGTTCGAGGAACCGTGTTGTGGTGTATGGGGGTGTGAATGTTGTATGAAAGAAGGGTACACCCCGCCACACCAGGTAGAACGTTGTTTTTGAGGAAGCGGGTGCATCAGGAGATACGCCCGCACGCCAGTGAGGAATAATCGGAAGGCGGGGGCATCAGGAGGATGCGCCCGCACGCCAGTACGGAACATCGGAAGGTTGGGGCATCAGGAGGATACGCCCCTCACGCCAGTACGGAAGATCAGATGTTGTCGTTTCAATTGGCACCAGCACCTGTGTAAAAAGAGAGATGGCGAAACGGATCGCCTCAGACCCGAAGGGGGCGGAACCCTTGTAAGCCCTCGAAGCGTCGCCCTGCGGACACAAGAGGATTAGACAATACTGGTTTTTTCTTTGGGCCCGGGTGGGTTCTAACCACACATGCTTACCAAGGCATGAGTGACACACAATCTTATGTTACTTGCAACGAGAGGATACAGTGAGGATCTGGCTTAAAATTCATCAGTGGGCGTCGAGGGAGGGTAACATCTCATATGTACAATTACAGCTCTTCAGTACGACCGTAAAAGGGATCACAGAGCTTGACTCAAACAGAGACTCCATGGGCGAGGACAAGTCATGGGTTCGGTCCTGAAACGATCTGACGGTCGTTGCCCTGAGCAAGCTAGTAGACGAGCCTCGACGATTAAATAGTATAAAAACAATGACCTTAAGGCTAGACCGTACAACTAAAGAACACATAAGATTAAGAACATAGAAAATAAAAGACAAAACGAAATGGAGCACGCTGAAGCTGGTGGAAAATCCAATTCCCTTGGCACAGATAACACAAACAAAAATACAAAAATACCAATAACAATAACAGTGTTAAATTGTGTAGGCGCCAAGGCGCTGTGAGGTCAACCAAAATCGTGTTGTTTTTAAACATATACTACTAGGATAGGGAAAGGTAGAGAAGAAGATTGAGAGGACGATAGAAAAGGGTGCTATTTACCCAAGAAGACTCCGTAGAAAAGATAGATTCCTACAGGTCTGACAAAGACCCCTACTACGTTCCAGTCATGGGGAAAGAGCGTAGACCACCTCAGCCGGGACACTGTCTCAGTCTTCCCCAAAGAGGGACTCTCGTGACTGGCCCTAAAGACAAAGATAGCTTGGTCAAAAAAAAAAAAAAAAAAACTTCTTATCTTACAAGGTCGTGCAGACATCCAGGACAAGGGTGAAGAATGTGTGAACCCTGCAGCGAGGTGAGAAAACAAGTATCCCGCGTGGCTCAAGGGCGGGTGGAACTACAGACATAGGCTCATCCACAGAACAGAAGCTGCTGCTGTGCCCGGCTGCCGTCCATTGGAGATTGATCTGAAAGTAGAAAATATATTAGACAGAAGTAGGAGAAACAGGACGACTGAATATGGCTAGATTCAGCAGGGAAAAGACGGGATTAGTAACGTGGATCGGAGTCAAGACTAATCCCGGTTCCACGGCAGGATAAAGGCAAGGCTCTGAAAGAGAACAGCTGCAAGCGTGTTAGGATCCAAGGCCATACCGGGTTATGTTACAGGAAAGCCTGTAATTGACAAGGGACAGCATGCAATCCGCGGGGCTCTGAAAAAAGAAAGATAATGGCTAGCGGACGATAAGGAAGAGTGGCTTGCCCATACGCGTCCCAGTCAGACCCAGGGTCCCCCTGGCTCATCGTCTACCCCACCGATGACGGCGGTCCGAGATTCCGAATCCAAAAGGTCATCTGCACCGGGATCTTGTAAAGGTACCATGTCAGGCTCCGGGTCAGGAGGAAAAGTGCCGTACAAACGGAGGGACGAATCCGCACTTACTCGAAACGCCTTAAATTTATTAAGGGTGCAGAGTGACTTCCTGCCCATTTGAATGCGGTCTATCACACATAAAGCCAACCCCCCCCCCCCCTGTGAGTCCGAGCTTTTTCAAAATACGGACTGGCCCTAAACCATTCGGGACCCAAGGCGGTCTGGTTCCATGACGGGGGTGCAGGATAACGCTACGCTGCACGAAGACCAGATCCCACTCGTTATACAAATTAAATTAAACATCCCGCGTCGAGCCCGCGCCTTCGATCGTGATCGGCGGTCCAACGCTCACGAGCCTTTCGGGCGGCCTCACTAGCGGCCAACCGAGCTGCACGGAGTTTCGATCTTACAGTGAGGGCAAGCATCCTTCGGAGTAGATCACGTGGTTGATTCCACAGCGGAAATGACTGGTCCCGACTGTGAGAAGGTACAAGGGACGTCAATTTACGCTCCGGTGTATGGAGGCATTGATGGCAAACCTCACATACGGTAATAGATCGTCCACAACCATCGGGATCATCCATCTGGAGCGTGATCAGGCGTCCTTGACCACCCGGTTCACCCTCTCCACCATACCGGTGGCCTGCGGATGATAGACTGTGGTGAAGAGGACTTCACCTGAAGGTGATGACAGATTGTCGAAAGAAACGGCTGCGGAATTCAAGGCCGTTTATCCGAGAACAAGGTCCGGGGTGGACCTACCGAGTAAACGAGATATGCAAGAAAAAACCACGCCTACAGTTTGGGTCGTCCTTAGATGCAAATGGGAACAGCTCAACAAACGGGTAAGTGGTCATCAGCACAAGGACGTACTTGTTGCCACGCGCCGAAGGGGTAAGTCTGAGGATATCAGCGGAGAACCGCTCGAAGGGCTCTACGACGTCTGGAATGTACTGAAGGGGCGTTAGGGCGATTGCCCCCTTCATCCGCGGCATGCCGTGCATGACGCGACATAACCTTCGGGATGCGGCCAACATCCCGGGAAAGTAAAATGATCCCGTAGCCGCTTGATACGTCCTGTGGACACCCTGATGCCGGCGGACGGAACGGCATGAAACCGCATCCAAAGCGGCGCGCACAGCGACTTTGGGATTACGAGCGAAGCATGACTCGTTCATGGCGGACTTAACATGAATATAAGACTCGGTCCTGAAGTTCGAATTGATCGAGTGGAAGAGGGATACGCCTCGGCGGAAGGCTGCCCCCTCAAGATACTCTATGAGCTGCTGCCACAGGGGATCGTCCCGCTGAGACGCTCCACCAAATTGGGCCTGCAGTAAGGGACTATCGAGTCAGCAAGGGTGCGATCTGACGACTGAGCAAGTCAGGGACGTGTTGGAATCGACCCGGCTTATAGAGAGCTCAAAGTCATTAGAATGTCAGCTCGTGTGCCAATCGAGTCATCCTTACCGATGCTGTTGGCTGCGGAAGACAGATACAACGGTCTGTGATCGTAAAGATACGAAACCGTCTTCCATACAAGTAAGGATGGTAATGCCTAACGCTTTCGACCACAGCAAGAGCTTCCAGGTCGATGGTCGGGTACCTGGTCTCGGATCCTTAGCTTACGAGAAAAAATAGGCAACCGGATGGAGTTCTCCATCCTTATCCAGCTGCATAAAGACAAGCACCGATCGCGTGCCCGAGGCACGGGTGAAGCTCAAAGGGTTTATCAAAATTGGGCTGGATTAAAGCAAGTTGCAGGTTGGCAAAAACCACTTGCTTAAGCGTTCCAAAAGCCTCCTGTTGAGGTTTGTTCTCCATAAAAAATCGGTATCTTTTTCAGGAGGTCGAGTCAGAGGGAGAGCGACCCTTGCATAATTGGGTACGTGCCTGACGAAAAAAAAACAGTTTGCCCCAAGAAATGGCGAACGTGCCGGTGGTTGCGTGGTGTTTTTATGGCTTGTATCACTGTTACTTTACGGGGTCAGGTACACACCGGCCGGAGTAATCAGGTGGCCAAGAAACGAAAAGTGTCGTTGCGAAGCGGACACTTGGCTAGGTTAACCTGACACCCCGCCCACGATTAACGGAAACACGGCATCGAGGTGGGATAGGTGCTGCTAAACCCTGCGCTGTATATCAAAAACGTCGTCGAGATAGCCAGTGCGTGGTGGCCCAACACCGGGTGAGAACGGCAGTGATAGCCCTCTGAAAGTTGAGGAGCCGTCGTCAATCCAAAAGGCATACGCGGGGGGGTTGAAAATTGAAAAAGAGACGGGAGCCGTCGGAAAAAGCTGTCTTTTCTTGGTCCCTCCATACACCTAACGGTCCAGTATGCACTTTTAGCGTCGAGGACCGCTAAAACCAGGATTTTACCCGCCAGCTGATCAATGGCAGCGTCCATCCTGGGTATGGGAGAGGCGTCTGAAACGTTTTCGCGGTCAAAGCACGGTAGTTCGGACGCAGAGCGTGCGTACCGTCCTTTCTTTACAAGCACCAACGGGAGAGAGCCATGGAGAACAAGAAAGCTCAAATCACCCCGTCTGCAAGAATCTTGTCGCATTCAGGGCACGGATTACTGCCGCGTACTCTCCGGGAGGCGCCATGTTTCGCACGGACCAGGTGGTCGTCCGTGGTTTGAGTCTTATGATTCATGGGTGGACCACACCCGGAGGCAGCCCTTCGTTTAAACAGATCCGGGTAACGAATTCACGTATCTAGATGAGTGTTCACGTTGAACTGAGGACAGGTGAGCAAGATTCCACCCGAGGAACACTAGCCGCCCCTGCTGATGAGGGGAGTTCCTCGTTCTCGAAAGAAAACATACCGAGAGACCTCAAACTCGTCCGTGTTGTAAACCAAAGTCGGAAAGGCCGTGTGTGAAATCGAACCGGTCCTCACAGTCCGCCAGGATATCCGTTCGTCTCCATCATTAATGGGAGTCGGGGAAGCCATGCCCAAAGCTCCCCGATATTCCGAAGGATGAGCCTCCATCTTCGGGTTGACGCGGAATCCTGGTCCACCATCCGCGTCTAGGCAAGACATTCGGCGAAACCTCCGCCACGGATCGCCGGCATAGCCAAGGACAATCCTTTGCCTCGATCTCAACGGAGCTCCCTGCACGTTGGCGACCCAAACGTCAACCTCCGGTGGGAGAGGTCCAACAACGAACGAGGTACAGGAATCTTGGCTGGTCGCTCTCAACACAAGCCATCCAGCCTCCCCGCCGTTACACGACAAGTGACTTTCCGCGCACATCTAATGCACCTTCTCGGTCCCCGTTGCCCGCACTCAGCAAACGCAGTAGGGCGTAGGTTCGTGATACGTCAAGATACGAGGGGACCCAGCACCAGAGAAGGAAACACGGAGTCGGGCCCCGTTGAAGAGTAGCAAAACTAGCCCCTGGGAAAGGGGTGAAGAGATTCAATTTAAAATCAAACCTTCGCAGCAGTTCTACGCCTACAGTACCTCGGCTGGAAATTGGGTTGTCGTCGACCACGAACACTGAGTGCCGGCATCTTACAGGATCGGGAAAATTAAATTCAAGGGTTGCCTTACCTTGATGTCCAACGTGGCCCAGATGCCCCCTTGAGGCCACGCGAGTGAGGCGAGAGCGAGGTGTGGAAATCCTCCTGAAACAGGACTCCTGTTACCACCGTTGCCTCAACTCCCGAGTCAATGAAAGTCTAGGGACTTTAGTCCCAGCAAACACACAATTCAACGCGGCGGAATCTTGCCTCGGGGAGCTCCGGTTTCGTGGAACTTGTCGCTCCTTCGGCGCCCACCCATCACCGTCTCTGGCGGTGGTTCTTTGTGGTTGTGGTTGTGTTCTTTCGGCTGTGTGGACTATGCAGTCCGCGCGAAAAAAGCACCGTCCGGCCACATGCCCTCGGCGCAACACCGTGTGCCAATGAGACCATCCCGCACCGCACGACACTCGGAAGCGTCATCGTAGTCACTGCTGGTGGGGAACACCAGCGTCGGGGTTCCGAGTGCTTATGTGACAATCACCAGGGGATCAACCAGAGGGGAACCTGCCGGAGATTGACCCTCGCGAGGAGTAGAGGAGCGAGGTTTAGGCCTGCTCGCTCGAGAAAATGACCAAGGGTTTCTCTACCCGCCGGCATAGTGCCGAGGGGTACCAGACTTTTTGGCGTTCGACACCGATAAAGCGGATATCCTCTACCAGCAGGAGCTTTTCCCGCAATCCAGGGTGGGAGTTCCATGGGAAAAGTATCCCGCATCAGAGGTTCAGCTGGCCCAAGCTCACAAGGATATCGCGCATACCCTGGTAAACCATGTCTCTACCGCGAGATAGAAAGTCCCTGGGGGGAATTGTCGTCGAGTACGTACGACCCCAAACGCCGGAAGTACTCCATCGACGAGCAAGTTCCCCGGAGACGTTGTCGAAGGTCTCCTTAAACTCGTCCCAGGTCCCCTATCCCGTCGAAGACTGGGGAGTTAATGACAACGTCCGCCGTCCCCGCAGCTAGCACGGGCGGCAGAATCAGAGCCTCACCCGTCCCGTAAGGATGGGCCTGCTCAACGTGTCGCAACCCAGGTTGTTCCAACCTCCTTATTCCTCCGAAGAGGTGGCTGGCTGGGACCTCGACGTAAGGCGGGATCGGTCGCGTAGGGTTATACCTGGTCCAGCGGACGTGGGTTGACGGTTGCCGCTGAGACGAGTGGTCAGCGTGAACCGCATGCACACCCCGCCTTCCCTGCGATGCAGAGGCCGCAGCTGGTGTCGAGCGGGAAGAGGGTATGGTTCAGAATGCCCTGGTCTCCAGTAATCGAAATATCGCTACTGCCCTTACAGGACACTGACCGAGATTAAGACGCCATCAAATTTAGCGCTAGCTCTTCGTACATCGGAGGGAGAGGTGGTCACGGGGCTCTAACTTGCCCAAGTCAAGACTGAGTTTATTATGCTCGAGGAATTCGGGGCCTCGAGGAGGGTGTTGCAGAGGACCCGAGGACTCGTGGGTTCTCCTAGGGCGCTATTCGTGACGAGGCATTCTCGTACCAGCACTTACGCTACAACCTTCATGGGCTTGCGATGACGCACAAAGGCTAACCAGACATTTATAATGAAAACACTGTTCTATCCCACCGATGCCACCAAAAAGACATTTATAGCGGGGGTAGACCCAGTAGACTCAATACGGGTCTGGTGAGTTCGGGCTCAACCTGAGACATATAGAGTTTATTTGGGAAAAGCTTCATCTGCAGTGAACAGATGTAAGATTTCCAGGCCTACGGCACGCTGCAAACCACCCGATTAGTAGGTGCGGGATCCTTGTGTGTTGTGTATGGGGGGTGGAATGTTGGATGAAAGAAGGGTGGAAGGAACGTACAGGATGTATGTGCTGAATGTTGGATGTGAAGTGTGTATATGGGAAAAGGAGATAGCGTAGGCCGAGGTCTGCGGGGACGTGTTGGAAGAAAAATGCCAATATGATCATAAAAATTCTTCCTCTTCCCTTCAGTGGAGCATCCACCTGCTGGAAGTGGGAACCCAGGTATAGCAAAGTTATGGTCTGTTTAGAGTATCAGCTTAATATAACTCCGATTCATCTAGCCTCTTACAGCTTTCAGGGTTGCGAGATAGAGTAACCGCAATGTGCTGTTAAGAGACCTGAGCCAAGAAAGTTTCAAGCATCAGCCTTAGTCTGAACCAGAACTTAAGATGTAAATATCATTGTTTATTTGACGCGACCGAGTGAGAAGCTCTACGATAGTATGATATTTATTTATTGAGCAAATCGCATCATTAGGAGGTTACAGGAAATATTCAGTCACAAGGAAATTTTCATAGATGCGTACATCACCCCCAATTTGATCACATTGCGGGGGTGATGACTTGAAAACTCCACACCAGAATACTCAAAAATGATAGTGTATTTCACTCCTAGTTGCGTCACAAACTCCATAAGTATTTAAACAGAGTGTTAGCATAAACACATATCAATCCCTAATATGAAACAAGTTTCATTTCCAACCCAAAATGGAGATTAACTGGAAAAAAAAAACTAGTGTGATAAACTCTGCATTAAAAACACTTGGTAAAACGAAAATAAATATTTAGAAATATCATGTAAGAGACATAATTTAGAGTCGCAGGCCAAAATAGAAGAAAATAACGCACAAAGGGGACACAAGATTAACAGACTGCCTGACACCCACAAGGTCAGGCAGGTATCAAGACAACAAATCGAGACAAAGTAAAAGAAAGTAAAGTAAAATGGCCTGAAAATTAATTTATGGGCGGACTTATTGGAAATAAAACTTCGCCCAGGAGGTACGGATCCCGAGCTGAGGGGAAGGAAACTAAGTATGATTAGTTAAATTCAAGGAATGACACACGGAGGTAGGATCCTCAATCAGTGTTCCTTCTGTGTGAAGTGGTCTTTTTTATACTCGGACACTTTGAAATTCACAGTGCAGCTTTGGGACAGAGAAGAGTGCACCCCACAGATGATAATGTAGAGTGTCACACGCCAAAGTCCAAAAGAGACCAGGTGTCTCATACACACAACCATTAAAAGAACACTTAGCTTTGCGGAGACAAATCGGCAAATACGGCGCGGAAGCGAGGTAAATCCACAAGTAAATCAAAAGAGAGCACACCGAGAACGGGACCACATAAACACAGAAGCCAGGACCGAACTGTCTTCCCCTCACAAAACTAGGGGTATTATACCCGAAAAAGACCCTCAGGCCATGACCCCAGGCATGGCGCGAACAAGAAAAAAATATGACAAATAAGAGTTGGACTAACCAACCCGATAGTCAGCAGTCCAAAACAAGCCAACGACCCAAACAACCATGAAAAGAGAGGGAGAGAAAAAACACTATCAAACGACCATTACTCCCTCAGGGGGATATTGTGACCACTTTGGAAGGAAAGGATATATAGGAAAAAATGCGTATGTACAATTTACGGTATGGGACTGGGAAATTAATAAAATTTTTATTTTTCTCGGAGACTTCAACACCATCCAAGTAACGAAGACTTGGTTTACAATACGTTCTTTGGTTATTTTTATAACCCAGTTCATATTATTTCGTAACTGCAAGCCTCGGTGGAAGCGGAGCCGGGATGTATCATCCAAGTCAATGGCAGCATCGCAGAGTTCCCAGCTTGGTCCGTGGTAGAGAAGGCAGGCATGGGCATGGTAAAGACCCGGCCTCAACCATCGGCGTCAGAGGGACGATGGTCAGTCCAGGCGAGATCGACCTTAGAGTCGTCTTTTTGAGTGCGCAGCCGTACACTACAATCATATCATGATTATCATCATATTATCGTTACATATTATCATCATTATCATCTCATTATCATCACTATTGCAATTATTATCATCTATTGCAATTTTATAATTATTATTGCAATTAATTGGAGTTATAGTATATATTTTTGCAATTAATACCATAAAACCACAACAATAATGATAGTAATAACCAAATAATTTAGAACAATAATAACGATTTTATATAATATTTATCTCATTATCTTACTAGTCTCGTATACGTGTAATTATTAAGTTATAAAATTATTTTGCAATTATACTCCAGTACAAATAATAAATAATCGATAATACTAACAATAATACTACTAAAACAATATTATAACCATAGCCATTCTTATTATTATACTTTTTTTTATTTATACTCTATTATTATATTTTTATTATTACAGTTATAATAGATTTTGGCATAATACTAAAATTAAGATAATAGTAATATAATAATAATAATAATTAATAATAATAATAATAATAATAATAATAATAATAATAATAATAATAAATAATATTCAAATGTTATCAAAATTCTTATCTCACTTGATCACATATGTTATGATTACTACAATTCGGGTAATTATTAGCATTATTACCCTAATGATTGCCGAAATCACCAAAGACAATCGGAAAAACATCCATTTGGAGTATACTCTTTCAAAAGGCATATTTTCGTAGGATTTGCCGCTTTTCGACTTTTGGGAATGTTTTCTTATACCTTTTTATATTTATATATGGACACACATTCCTGATTATTATCATCATCATTATCATGATTATTATCATTATAATCATTATTCATCACATTATCATCATTACATCATCATTATCATCATTATTGCAATTAGTATCATCATTATTGCATTGTTATCATTATATTGCAATTATTGGAAGTGATAGTATATATTTATCCAATAATACTAATAACCACAACAATAATGATAGTAATAACAATAATAATAACAATAATAACGAGTTGTCTAATAATTATTTATATCATTATCTTAATTAGTATCGTTATTACTGTAATTATTTACGTTCTGTTTATAATTTCACCTTTCTTTTTTGGGTGCCCATTATACTCCCAGTACAAATAATAATAATGATAATAATAACAATAATAATATAATAACAATATTAGAACCACTAGCAGTATATTTATTTATTATACTTAGTATTATTATTTTTATATTACAGTTATAATAGATTATTTGGCAATAATACTAATAATTAAGATAATAGTAATAATAATAATAAAACGTAATAATAATAATAATAATAATAATACTAATAATAATAATAATAATAATATTCAAATGTTATCAAAATTCTCTTTATTATCATGTTATCATCATTATTGTTCATGATCTTACAATCTGGTAATATTATCATTATTACCCTAATAATTGCCGAAATCACAAAGAAATCGAAAAAACTGATTTTGGAGTAGACTCTCAAAGGGCTTATATTTCCGATAGATTTTGCCGCTTTTTCGACTTTGGGAAATGTTTTTCTTAGTACCTTTTATATTATATATGGACACAATTCTGTTATTATCATCATCATATATTGATTATCATCATTATTATCGTATCATCATCTTTATCATCATATCATCATTATCTTCCATTCATTATCATCATTATTGCACTTATCATCATCATTATTGCAATTGTTATCATTATTATATCAATAATTGGAGTTATAGTATATATGTTTGCAAGTATACTAATAAACCACAACAATAATGATAATAATAACAATAATAATAACCATAATAACGATTTAATAATTATTTATATCTTATCTAATTAGTATAGTATTACTGTAATTATTACTTGTATAATAACTATTTGCAATTATACTACCAGGACAAATAATAATAATGATAATAAATAGGCATAATATACTAATAAACACTATTATAACCACTAGCATTATATTATTTATACTTATACTTATTATTATTATTTGTTATTATTCAGTTATATAGATTTTTTGGCAATTAATACTAATAAATTAAGATAATAGTAATAAAATAATAATGATAATAATAATAATAATATAATAATAATAAAAATAATAATAAATAATATATAATAATAAATAATAATAATAAAATAATATTTAAATGTTATCAGAATTCTCTATTTATTCTCACTTTTATCATTATATGTTATGATTAATAACAATTTGGTAATTTAATTATCATATTACCCTAATAATTGCCGAAAATCACAAAGAAATTGAAAAAAACGGCAGTTTGGAGTATACTCTCAAAAGGCTATATTTCGCAAGATTTTTCCTCTTTTCGACTTTGTGGGAATGTTTTTTTATACCGCGTTATATTATATATGCACACGAAATTCCTGTTATTATAATCATCATATCATGTTATTTCATCATGATATCGTTATCATCATCATTATCATCTCATCATTCATCTCATCATATCATCATCATTATCATCATTTATTGTAATTATTATCATCATTATTGCAATGTATCATATTATTGCAATTATTGAGTTATGTATATATTTTTGCAATAATACTAATAACCACAACAATAATGATAGTTAATAAACAATAATAATAACAAGAATAACTATTCTAGAATAATTACTTATATATTATCTATCTTAGTATCGTTATTAATGTCATTATACTGTGTATAATAATTATTTTTGCAATTATACTACCAGTAAAAATAATAATAATGATAATAATAACAATAATAATACATATTAACAATCCTATAACACTAGCATTTATTATTATATAATTATACTTATTTATATTATTGTTATTATTACAGTCTATAACAGATTTTTGGCAATAATAACTAATGATTAAGATAATAGTAAAATAATAATAATAATAATAAATAATAATTAATAATAATAATAATAATAATATTCAAATGTTATAAAAAAATCTCTGTGATTCCACTTTTACCATCATTCTTGTTATGATTAATACAATTCTGGTACTTTTATCATTTTTACCCTAATATTGGCCGAAATAAACCAAAGAAATCGAAAAAACGTCATTTTAGGAGTATACTCTCAAAAGGCTAGTATCGCGGATTTGCCGCTTTTTCGACTTTTGGGAGTTTTTCTTATACCTTTTTTATATTATATATTGACAAAATTTCCTGTTATAAACATCATCATTATTCATGTTGTCATCATGTATTATCCCTATCATATAATGATCATCAGTTCATCATAATTATCTCATTATTGCAATATTATCATCAGTATTGCAATTGTTATCATATTATGCAATTATGGGAGTTATAGTAACTATTTTTTGCAATAAATACTAATAACCAAAACAATAATGATAGTAATAACAAGAGAAAACATAATAACCATAATAAAACGATTTTATAATAATTAGTTTATATATCTATAATGCTTAATTAATACCGTTATTAAGTAATTATTACGGTATAATAATTATTTTTCCAATATAAGACCAGTACAAATCATAATTAATGATAATATAACAATAATAATACTAATAACAATATTATAACCACTAGCAGTATTATTATTATACTTATACTTATTATTATTGTTGTTATTATTACAGTTAAATGAATTTTTGGCCAATAATACTAATAATTAAGGATAATAGTAATAATAATAATAATAAGTAATAATGATAAGAATAATAATAATAATAATATTAATAAATATTCAAATGTTATCAAAATTCTTTTTATTCTCACTTTATTCATCTTTATTGTTATGAAATAATTACACTTTTGGTAATATTATCAGATTTACCTTAATCATTGCGAAATCACCAAAGAAATCGAAAAACGTCATTTGCAGTTTAGGTCTCAAAAGGTATATATGTTGCTAGATTTTGGGCCGCTTTTAGACTTCTGGGAATGTTTCTTATACCTTTTATATCATATATGGACACATATTTCCTGTTATTATCATCATCATCGTCATGTTTATCATCATTATTATCGTTCATCAATCATTTTTCATCATTATCATCATTATCATCATCTCATCATTCATTATTGCAAATTATATCATCATTATCATCATTATCATCTCATTATCATCATTATTGCCCAAATTATTATCATTCATTATTGCAATTGTTATCATTATTATTGCAATTATTGGAGTTATAGTATATATTTTTGCAATTAATACTAATAACCACAAAATAATGCTAGTAATAACAATAATAATAACAATAATAACGATTTTATAATAATATTTATATCATTATCTTAATTAGTAGTTGTCGTTATTACTGTAATTATTACTGTTATAATAATTATTTTTGCAATATACTACAAGTATCAAATCAATAATAATGATAATAACTAACAATAACTAATACTAATAAACGATATTATAACACTCGTCATTATCTTATTCTACTATACTTATTATTATTATTGTTATATTACAGTTATAATAGATTTTTGGCAATAATACTAATAATTAAGATAATAGTAATAATAATAGTAATAATAATAATATACTGATTATAATAATAATCATAATATAAATAATAATAATAATAATATTCAAATGCTATCAACATCTCTTTATGCTCACTTTGATCATCATTATGTTCATGATTATTATAATTCTGGTAATTATGATCATTATCACCCTAATAATTGCCGAAGTCACCAAAGAAAATCGAAAAAACGTCATTTGGAGATTCTGTCAAAGTCTATATTTCGCTAGATTTTGCGCTTTTCGACTTTTGTGAATGTTTTTCTTATAACTTTTTTATATTATATATGGACACAATTCCTGTTATTATCATAATCATTATCATGATTATCATCATTTCATCGTTATCATCAGCATATCTCATTATCATCATTATCATCATCACTTATCATCATTATTGCAATTATTATCATCATTTATTGCCAATTGTTAATCATTATTATTGCAATTATTGGAGTTATTAGTATATATTTTTGAATAATAATAATAACCACAAACACAAATAAATGATAGTAATAAACAATAATAATAACAAATAATAAAGATTTTATAATAATTATTTATATCAGTATCTAATTAAGTATCGTATTACTGTAATTATACTGTTATAATAATTATTTTGCAATTATTACCACAGTACAAATAATATATAATGATAATAATAACAATAATCAGACAATAACAATATTATAACCATACCATGATTATTATTATTACCTATACTTCTGAATAGCAAAACACTCTTCCGTGCTGATACAATGGAAGAAAAACCACAATACAAAAACTAGATTTGTTGAAAATGAGACTACAGTTTCGAAATCCACCTAGATTCTATCTTCAGGTCTGAAGAAGGAAAGGGAGCGGAGGGTATAAAAGGAGAGAGAAAGAGGCCAACGAGGGGAACACGGGGAGGGTGAGGACACGACGAAGGAAGCAGAGGAAGGTCACATCAGGTCGGAGGACGGGCGGACTATGCGCCGGGTGGCCGGCATACGTAGAAGGGAGGATATGGGAAGCAAGGAGGCTGTCAGCAGGACGAAAAGCCGCTGTTCCAAGTTGAAATTAGGCAGCAGCTTTATAAAGAAGAACTCCACCAGTCTGCGGGAGTAGGACATCGGAGGAAGGAAACACAATTACGCGTGCTGACCCAGTCCATCTGATGGCCAGGTCCAATGATGGCAAAAGAGGCGTTATTGTTGTGTTCCCTGGATATAGCGTACTTATGTTGAGACAGACGCTTGGGTAAGACTGGCGCCTGTTTCGCAAAGTACTGCGTGTCACAGGAGGCACAAGGAACAGCAATAGGTGCCCACCTTCGACGGGAGGAAGGAGGGCTTAGTATGGACCCAGGTTGCGACGGTAGAGGTGTTCACCTGCGCAAAAGATCAGCCTGCAGTGTGAGAGGGTGAAGAGGGCGACGGAGAGAGTAATTCCTCAGTGTAGGCAGGCTGAGGACGGGTTAAATGGAGGAGTCAATTTAGGAGGGAGAGTCGGATCGAAGGTACGCCGCGACCGGGATAACGCGGCATCGAGAACATGGGCCAGGGTAGCCCAGTTTGGAGAAAGAGAGACTGAAGGAAGAGCGATTTCTCCATCCAGGTACTGGGGGTCAAAGATGCGCAGGGCGCGACGGAACAGCGAGGTGGCAACACCTCTCTTCACATGGAGAGGGTGGTATGAGAAGAAGTGTATGTACATACCACTATGCAAGGGTTTACTGTATATGGAGAGGAGAAGTGGTCAGCAGAGCGATGGACTAGGTGTCAAGAAAGGAGGCGTTGTCAACATCAAATTACACCTTGAAACGGATGGAAGGAGCAGAGAGAGTTCAGCTGCATCAGGAAACCCGGACAACCAGAGCAGGGTCATGAGACCAAGAGCAAAGACGTCGTCGACATACCTCAGCCAGATCGACGGCGAATCGGCGATGGAAGGGAGAAGCTCAGACTCGAAGAATTCCATGAACAGGTTGCCAGGCCTGGAGAGAGGGGAGAGCCCATGGCAACCCACGAAACTTGGGGCTAGACTAAAAACGACTTCGAAAGAAAAGGAATAGAATCCAGCATACCGGACAGAATCAGCTGGAGGAAGGCGTCGGTGGGCAGAGGGGACGAGGATCCTCTGCGGGGAGTCTCCTCTGGAGGAAGCCAGAATCATCAAGCGGGACTTGGTGAACAGGGCCTCATACGTCCAAGTCATCATGTCACCGGTGAAGCTCGCGAACGCGGAGATGAAGTCCTGCGAGTGGTCGCAGGTGAGCAGAGAGAAGGTGCCAAGAAGGGAGTGAGACACTTTGACAGCCAGGCAGCAAGAGGGGCGTCACAGATCCCAGGAGGAGATGATGGCGGCGCAGAGGCGGCCGGCTTATGGGTTTTGGAAGCCCATAGAAATGAGGGAGTCGAGGTTGATGACCCTGAACCTTGAGTATAGATTCGCCTCGGAAAACAGGCTGCTACTCCTTCAGGCGGACTGGTGGACGTAGCAGCAAGGCATTCACGGGGGTCACTAGTCAAGGAGCATAAGTGGAGGCGTATCCAACAGGTCCTGGGCCTTCTGCAGGTAAGAGCACGGTCGAGGACCACCACCGAGTTGCCTTGTCAGAGGGCAGAATGGTGACGTCCTCCCTGCGCAGGCTTTGAAGGGCCTCACGGTTAAGCCTAGGAATGGAAGGGTTAGGATGGAGGGGGATTCGAGGGGCCGTGGATGAAAGCACCACGAAGGAGAGGGACATCAGGCAAAGAGTTCCTGTGAGAAGAAGATGAAAACGGTTCAAAGGAGGAAATAATGTCGAGGAGGTAAGAGGGCTGAGGGCGGAGAGAAAAGGAAAGACCAACCCACAGGAGTTGAAGCTGGTGGGGGGTCTAAGGACAGGGAAGATAAAGTTGGGTAAAAGCGTCGGGGAGGCAGAAGCGGGTACAAGGACTGCTGGCGGTCAGGCGGAAAGTTTCTGGAGAGAGAGCGGCCATGTTGTGGAGAGGGACCGAGAATAAATAATAACGATATAACAATAATAACGATTTTATAATAATTACTTATATCATTATCTTAAGTTAGTATCGTTAGTACTGTAATTATTACTGTTATAATAATTATTTTGCAATTTATACTCACCAGTACAAATAATAATAATGATAATAATAACACATAATAATACTAATAACAATATTAAGAACCATAGCATTATTATTATTATACTATACTTATTATTATACTTATTATTATATTGTTATTATTACAGTATATAGATTTTTTGGCAATAATACTAATAATTAAGATAATAATTAATAAAACAATAAGAATAATATAAAATAATAATAAGAATAAAATAATAATAATGTAATAATATTAAATGTAATCAAAATCTCCTTTATTCTCACTGTTATCATCATATGTTATGATTAATACAATTGTGGTAATTATTCTCATTATTACCCTAAATAATTGCCGAAATCACCAAGAAATCGAAAAAACCGTCATTTTGGAGTATACTCGCAGAAGCTATATTTCGCTAGATTTACGCTTGTTTCGACTTTTGGGAATGTAGCATTATTATTATTATTACTTATACTTATGATGTATTATTGTGATTATTACAGTTATAATAGATTTTTTGGCAATAATACTAATACTAAGATAATAGTAAAATAATGCATAATAATAATAATAATAATAATAATATCAATAATATAATAATAATTAATAATAATAATAATATTGAATATATTCAAATGTTTATCAAAATACTCTTTATTCTCAATTTTATCATCATATTGTTATGATTAATACAATTCTGTTAATTATTATCATTATTACCCTAATAATTGCGAAATCCCACCAAAGAAATAAAAAAGCGTTCCATTTTGGAGCTATACTCTGAAAAGCTATATTTTGCTAGATTTTGCCGCTTTTCGGACTTTTCGTAATATTTTTATTATACCTTTTGAATATATATGGACACAATTGACTGTTATTATCATCATCATTATCATGATTATCATCAATGATATTATCGTTATCTCATCATTATCCGCATTCATCATCCTATCATCAATTATTATCATCATTATTGCAATTATTATATCATTATGTGCAATTGTTATCATTATTATTGCAATTATTGGAGTTATAGATATATGTCTGCAAAATACTAATAACCACAACAATAATCGATAGTAATAACAATAAAAATAACAATAATAACGCTTTATAATAAATGATTTATATTAATTATATTAATTAGTATCGTTATTACTGTAATATACTTTTATAATAATTATTTTTTGCAATTATACTACAGTAAAAATAATAAATGATGATAATAATAACAAAATAATCTAACAACAATATTATAACACTAGCATTATTATTATAATACTTTATACTTTATTATGATTATTGTTATTATACAGTTAGTAATAGCTTTTTGGCAATAATACTAATAATTAAAGATAATAGTAATAAAAACAATAATAATAATGATAATAATAATAATGATAATAATAATAATAATAATAATGATAATAATAATAATAATAATAATAAATATCAAAAGGGTTCCTCCATCAAACTTCTCTTTATTCTACTTTTACATCATTATTGTTAGGATTAATACAATTTCTGGTAATTATTATAATATTACCATAATAATGTGCCGAAATCACCAAAGAAATCGAAAAAAACGTCCAGTTTGAGTTATAATATCAAAGGGCTATATTTCACTGTAGATTTGCCGCCTTTTTCGACTTTGAGAATGTTTTTATTATACATTTTTTAATTAATATGGACACAATTCTGTTATTTCCTTATCACACAAAATATGGAGTTATGATTAATCATTCATTATTATCGTTATCATCATCATGGATCATCATTATCATCAGATTATCATCCTTTATTGCAATTATTATCATTATTATTGCAATTGTTATCATATTATTTCAATTATTGGAGTTAAAACTATATTTTTTGCAATAATAACTAATAACCACAACAATAATGATAGTAATAACAATAATAATAACAATGATAACGATTTTATAAATAATATTTATATCATTATCTGAATTAGTATCGTTATTACTGTAATTTACGTTATGATAATATTTTTGCCAATTATACTCCCAGTACAAATAATAATAATGATAATAATAACAATAATAATACTAATAACAATATTATAACATTTTAGCATTATTATTATTATACTTATTACTTATTATTATTATTGTTATTATTCAGTTAAATAGATTTTTGGTAATATATTAATAAAATTAAATAATAAATAATAATAATAATAATAATAATAATAATAAAAATTTAATAATTAATAATAATAATAATAATAAAAAAAATTTTTAAATAATATTAAATGTTATCAAAATTCACTTTATTCCACTTTCATCACATTTTGTTATGATTAATACAATTCTGGTTTTATTATCATTATTACCCTAATAATTGCCGAATCACAAAGAATCGAAAAAAACGTCATTTTGGATTATACTCAGAAGGCTATTTTTCGCTAGATTTAGCCGCTTTTTCGATTTTTGGGGAAGTTTTTCTTATACCTTTTTTTTAATTTATTTTTTAAAACC